>NC_055972.1:18632619-18772619 GCF_018492685.1 Alosa sapidissima | reverse complement strand
ACACTGATTGGCAAGGTAAATTATTGGCTGGCCCTCGCATGAAGGCATTCGGCCACTGTTGGGCTGCACACTACGACACCAGTAATGGGTTTGAGCTCGGGAGGAGCACACAGCAGTCTCCTTCATACACTGTGTGATTATCAAATAATGCATCACGACATCCACGGGGGAGTGCATTACACAGTGGGGGGGCACATATCACAGTGCACTAAAATGCATGGAGCTGTCCGTGGTACTGAAAGTCATTGTTCACCATTCTCACAGTGCTTTAAAAATCTCTGGCCTCACTGATCCACAATTGCAAGCCACACACCATAGTTTCACAATTACGACTTTAGGACTCCACACTTGCCAGACATGGATGGATGCTTAATTTCCATACGTTATGCAAATGGGGGAAATTACTACCATAATGCATCTTTTATTCTTCTAAAACAGCTCCCTTTTCTGTGCTTTGAAAATAAGCCCGGTCTCATTAACAGCACATGAGACATATAAAAGTAGATGTTACCCAGTCCTCTCACAGCGTTTGGCTGCATGTTAAACAATGATTCGCTCATGAAAGATTTACTTCACACGTTGTGCTTACTGTGCGTAGCTAGCGTGAAGCCAATTAATCTCGAGAAGGTGTTTGATGAGTCGTGGATGGCAACCGAAGCCACACTGCCACGACGGCATGGTCTCAGAGGCAGCTGAGTCTCAGATCCACAGAAATGCATCAGTAATCTGCAGTTTGAAACCCATTAGCAACATAGACTCAACTGGGTGGAACAGCTCTATCTCTTGAGAACATAATCGAGGCTTGTCATATTTCAGGTAATCTCTAATAGGTTTTCAACTGCAACAGTTTAGAGCTTGTTGGCGCATTAAAGTCACATCACAGTGTTCTTTTATATATGCATACAAGAATGTTTCTGTGTGATTAATTCATTACACCCATGAGCTAATTGAAAGAATACAACAGCACAATTCTCACGTGGGAAGGGACATATTCTCATGGGTATTCCCAACTACTCAGCAAGGCAAATCATGCCAAATCACTGAGCGCCATGGCAACTGAGGCAAAAGGGAAAGACATAGTTTCCAACCCCAAACTCTTACATGCTCAAACATATGCCCATATGATGTTAATTAAAGTCTGCAGATAAAAAATATGCCGTGCGTGCTCATCTCCAAGTAATTTAGATTCATTATCATTTGCATTATACGCATTTACTGTAACATGTTCAATAAGTCACAGTTCACACTGTACATGATCAGAGGATGTCCACAGGGACCACCCCCTCAACCTGAGCCTGATGTCCAGTGGATCAAAGAGGAGGCCATGGAATATATGGAACATTCCTGTCCGAACAGCTCTTAACACCTTAATTTCATTAATGCATAATGGCACCTAACGGCCACTGCACTTCACAAACTGTCCGTCATTAAACTTTCATCAGAGTTGAAGTTGCTGGAATGGAGTGGCATTATCAATTCATTAGATGGGCCAGGACCCTGTTAATGAAAGTGTGTTAGGTTAAGTGTGAGCCATAATGAATAGTGGAGTGGAAAGGTGTGTCTAGGGAGAACAGAGGACCATGACTAGACCAGATGAGAGGAGATTAGACAAGACAAGACAAAACAAGACAATACAACACAACACAGATGCTGACTCTTTTCTACTTGTGTATTCAGCATACATACTGTTTTCTCTGGATGCCCAAAGGTTAAAACACACACACACACACACACACACACAAACACATGCAAGAATATACAACCACTCAATGCCATGTTCTCTGTTCTCTAGCTCTCAAAATCATAAACATGTGCAAATAAACACACACACACACACACACACACACATTCATCCACTGCACAGGCAAAATATATGTGTTTTCATTTGAAGCTTTATCTGTATAAAGCAGGAGCATAAAAACGTAACAAATTTACATGGTTACAATTAAATGTACATTGCACACATTTTTTTATGCATCACCATTCAAGATACAAAATCTCTTCTCTATTTCCCCACACTAAAAAAATGAAGATAGACTCAAGTCCACAGATGATGCAGAGGTCCACTGAGAAGCTTCAAAGCAAGTAGGAAAGGACCCTGCCATCTCACGCCCTCCAAGTCTGAAACAATCATTAGCGGCAGGTTTCTAACTGCCACATTTACACTCACACCTTTGCTGTGCACCACAGTTCCTTTGTAGGCTGGCCCTCTACAGCTGGTGCAACTCTGCAGCTGGTGCGACTCTCTCTCTCTCTTCTCTCTCCCCCACACTGAGCGCAGGCTGCCCAGGAGTCCTGTGCATCACTCCCACCCTCGCCAGTCACTCTGACTCAAGCCAACAGGGACACCTTGTGGGGGCTGAGATGTATGTCACATGGCTACTAGAACAGCTGTTGCACCTCAGTTGGGAGTAGCGGTAAGGGTAGATATACCTTTTAATGAGGATTTGTTTGAATGTTTCAGTGGATTGAATTTTCAAGGAAGGTTTGATTTCAATTGTATAATGCCAATATTGTATTTTTGAGGCTTTCCTGTTCTGAGAGATGCGAGAAGGCTACACAATAAAAGAGAATTGCAGGGAAAAGAGGGACATGGTTGGGTATCAGTCATAGCTATTTCTACCACAGCTCACATCCTTATTGCCATGATCCCTCAGCTTGGGAAGGAAGTAGGCCTACTGTACATTGTTACGCTCCACAGCTTCGGCAGTTTGCTCTGTTTGCCTGTCAGTTCACAAATTTGCCTGCAGGGGGAGCTCTGGGCCCATTCTCTCTCAGCTCAGCAACTCAACAGGCAACAATACTCATGCAGCTTACTGCCTCCACCAGAGTAAACAGCCTACAAGTATGTTTGAGTTTGTGTATTACGTGCACAGGCTTGTCTCTGAGTGTGTGTGTGTGTGTGTGTGTGTGTGTGTGTGTGTGAGAGAGAGAGAGAGAGAGAGGGAAGGAGCGATAGAGAGAGAAAGAGAGATGAAAAAAGAAAGAAAACATAATTTCAGTAGCACTTTCATCAGGGCACGGCGAATGAGCCGGTGTAAACAAGCAGATCAGAGTGGTACAGGCTATTGAGTGGACAGAGAGAGAGAGAGAGAAACAGAGAAAACCAGTGGTAGAGTATCATTGCAGAGAAGTTTCCATCACCCCTTCACTTTAAACACACACAATCACACACACACACACACACACACACACACACACACACACACACACACACGCTATGCAATGATACTGTATACTCTAAGGAGATGGGGAGAGAGAAAACTTGTGAGAGTAAAAAATGTAGAAACATCTTTGGGAGAAGAGACAGAATACTGTATCCATTAAGAAGGAGGGCAGGGCAAAGACTGAGAAAGAGATACAGTAAGAGGAGCGATATGATGATAAAGGCGGAGGGAGGAAAAGGGGTGATGATGATGAGGACACGGGGGAGGGATGAGGAGTGGAGGAAAAGAGGGAGTTTGAGTGAAAAGATGCAGAGAAATTGAATTGATGGAAAAGGGATCCTGGCTGGCACACTCGGCATAACAGCACGGAGCTAAAAGCCTCTCCAGCACGGCTACCACACCGCTGTTTTTCTTTCATCTGTTCTATCTCTTTCTTTGTTTTCTTCGGGGAACATCATTAGAAAGGAGGGTTTGTCACACACCAATCTCTCTCACACTCGTCCCCACCGTACACTCTCCCTTCTCCTCCCACTCACTCCTCTCTCCCTCTTTTCTTCCTCCATTGTCTCCCTCTCTCCCAGCTCTCTCTCTCTCTCTCTCTCTCTCTGTGAGATTGTTTCTCCAGTGCCACTCTCCACTCTCTGCTGCTGATGCAAAGCAGAGCCTTAACTGTGTGTCCTGAGGCAGGAGAGGGAGAAGAGACAGGAGAGGTTCCCACTGGACACCTGAGCAACTGAGTGTGTGTTTGTGTGTGTGTCTGTGTGTCTGTGTGTGTGTGTGTGTGTGTGTTTAAGCCTATCTGTGTGTGTTTGTATCATGTGTGTGTAGGAGGGGGCTGCTGTCAACAGACTCATCACATAGCCTGGCTCTTCCATTACCAGCCCCCCAAGTCCCTCTGATGATGTGCTGCTGACCTCTGTGGGAGGCCGGGCCAGGCCCGCCACGTGCCCACGGCAGCCAATTCACAACCGCTCCAGGAGCCGGCCACCAGCGGGGCCCTCCTCCCCAAACCAACTCCCCGGACGTGGCTCACACAGCCTGGGTTGACGCACACACACACACACACACCCTCCTCCCCCACCGGCCGGTTCTCTGCCACGCCACCGTCACACCGGCGCTGCACGACTGAATGTTCTCAGCTCCCGATCAATCGATCAAAACTGGTGCTGTTTTTAGGCCTATCCAATCAATGAGTCGGCACAACGCTTTTATCAGCAATCTCTGCAGCTCGCCAGTCGATTGGCCAAAAAAACCCGCTAGAACTATATTCAACAATTTGTGATCTTAAAATATTCACAGATTGGCAAGCCATAGCTGAGGGCCGACCACAGCCAAACAATGTGCTAGTGTTTCATGGATTTCATCGTCACAGAGTTGCCAAAAGGTTTGAAAAATACTATAATTCAGTTTCAATACATTCATGTCAGCCTGACGTTCATAACATAATTATGTCTGAGAACTAGGGCTGTCAATCGATTAAAAAATTTAATCGAACTAATTACATACTCTGTGATTAATGAATCTAAATTATTCACATATATAATTTTTGCTGTGAAAGTATTTAAAATATTTAAATTCAAATGAATCATTGAATAATCAGCATTAGTGACATTAAAGTTCAAAAACTCTTTTATTATTATTTTCACTGTTCAAATAATGGCCATAATAATCTATGATATGACCTAATATGCTGAGCAAATAAATTCAAAAGTGCTTCGGGAAGAAGTTATTTTTCACATACAAGGCATTTCAGGCCACAGATATAACCTATGGGACACAATGAAAATAAATTAACATTCCCCTCAATGTCAACACTATTTCTTTGCATTGATGTGCGACTTTAGAGTTGACAAGCTCCGGTGATTTGCATATTCCTTGCTGCAGACTTTAGAGGACTTTATTTTAATCAACACTTTATTTTTATCAACACCATCAGGCCTTTTTTTTAAAGTAAATGTTCCAATCAATGATCTATGCAGCACATTTTCTTCTCTCCTTCATTTTACAGTCTAATGGTTACTGACTAGAACGGCTCGGGGTTAAAGGTCATACGGAATCGATTAATCGCCGCAATTTTTTTTAATCAGTTATTTTTTCTCAAATTAATTAATCGAAATTAATCACTTATTTTGACAGCCCTACTGAGAACATGCTTGAACCAGTCAATCTGTTCATGAGTCAGAGAACCATGGTGTGGCCTGGGGGCCAGTAGATCTGTGCCCTAACATCAGGATTGCTTTTCACGTTCAGGTCTTTTTTTGTCATTTCTACTTCATATGGGGGCTAATTGATCCTTGTGAGCTGAATCCCAGGAGTGTGACTCATGCCCCTAGATCACACACAAGTCAGATTGTCCAGAGTGAGACACTGTCAGAGCGCATGAGTGAGGACAGGAGATTCCAGAGGCCAGGTGGATAAAGAATAAGGAGCGACTTAACAGGTTATAAAAAAATTCAATTATGTAGCCATAAGAGCAGAGGTGATAAAGAATAAACGAAAACGACAACTGTCGCCAACTATACTGCTAGGCTCCGATGTCTGATGACAATGTTCACTCAACGTTCTGTATTTATGGTGATGAATTATTCAAAGGCAGGGAAGTCAACAGAAGAGGTGCATGTAGTCTGTGTTTGCTTAAAGGGACACCAGGCAACGTTTTCGTGTTAATTAATCATCTTCGTAAGTCGGTATATGGTTAAATGAGTCATTATGGGGCGAATGAAGGCTCTCTCGCCCGCCCTACTGCCTGTAGGAAGAATATCCCACTTGCAAGTTCGGTGTTCGGTGAAAAGGAAAAGAGCTTCAGACCGAGCGAGGGGGAGTTTCGTAGAGAAAAAGCATCAGGCTTGCCTGGTGTCCCTTTAAAACATTACTGTAAATCCCACAAATGGCCTACACAACTGCCTACAACACCCCCAAGGCTTTTTTTTTTAAGATGATGAGGAAAATGGGTAATCCTGATCTTGTCAAAAATACCCCATTATCAGCACAATCCAACCAGTCCTCTGTTCTGCTCTCGTAGTGGGAGAGCATGAGCTGCTCCACCTTGATCAAGCTGTGCTGTAAAACCCTGGATGGAGAAGCGAATGTGATTGTAAATCAGATATATCCTGCTGATTGGATATCATTATTTTCTGTGAATGAAAAACTATCTCAGCAGGAAATGTCCATCATGAGGCAGGCTGATGAGATGTCACTCTGACCCAGATCACCTGATCCTCACTAGTGTCATGGTCACAGAGTAGCGGTGAGCAGTAAAGGACCTTTCAAACCTGACTGAGTCACTTGGACAGATTGATGACTGCTCTAACAGTGAATCTACAATGCCAGGGTCCTGCAGTTTTTCCACTCTGGCATTGTCCATCGGGCCCTTATCACTACATTCACGAAGACTACTCCATCTTTCTTTCTCTCTCTCCTCACTCCCTCCCTCTCTCACACACACATGCAACGGTTTGTAATCCTTGCAATGTAGTTGTGCCATCCCTCATCGCATTTATATTGTCTCTGTGTGTGTGTGTGTGTGTGTGGGGGGGGGGGCTGGTGCTGAGCAAAAAAGTTGTGTCTGCAACATCTCACACTAAATGTCGCGTGCGTGCCCACACCCCTTAACCGATTTAAGCCCTGAAACGAAAACCTCCCACCCTGCCAACGTACAGTCACCAGGGCCCATTGCACAATAAGAAACTCTATCTATAATAAGTACACTGTACTGCCCCTTCCCCTGAAAGCATTGAGTAACAGGCTTCTCCCTGGCAAGCGTTGAGTAACCGACGCGGGGGCCTGGGTGCCTGGTCATCAGCGTCGTTAGGGGGAGTTTGGACGTTGGATAAGCAGGGCCAGGGGGGCGAGCGAGCACGAGCAGGACCGCGATCGGGGTCTTCCTGTCTCAAGGGAGCGGAGCAGAGATGAGCGATCTCGCCCCACTGCCTGGCGCTGGGCCTCCCAACATCCTCCTCCTCCATTGGTTGTCCGCTCCGATCTGTCATCCCCCGGCTTCCGTAATTGCCTTGACCAGCATGGAGCGGAGGCTCAGTGGGCCGCGCCTGCTCTGCATGGTGGCGTGTGTGTGTGTGAGTATGTCTGGGTAAGCAGTAACTGTGACTAGTAGTGACATGGACGTTGGTGGGGGTGTTGCTTGCTCCTGATAAACTGTATTCCTTAGCTGACTGTCTCCTCTGTGTCTATATTTTTGCAGTTACAGTACCTGAATAGGCATGGCTTGAATGTATAATTGCTCAAGATTTTTTTTATTTTAAAATGTTTTATTCAAAGCTACTATATATATACTATATATATATATATATAGTAGCTTTTTAAGAATAAAATATTTTTTTTTTTCACAGTTTTGAATAAAACATTTTAAAATATTAATTTACCAGTTGACTTATATTACACTAATCCCATTCTTGTCTTGCTTTTAATAATATACAGTTTTTGCAGAAGTGTCATTTAAAACTGATGTGTAATGTGCTTTGCTGACAGAGGAATCACACCCACACAGTCTCATGATGTATACAGAACACAGGCCACAGTAGGCCCACACAGACCAAAATAAACATCTAAGCCATTTCCAATCCGTGATCCCACCACTCACTGGCAAAGAGGTCGATAGTCTTTATAAACAGATCCTCTCTTTCTCTGTCAGTATATATATATATACTGTATGTGTGTGTGTGTGTGTGTGTATACATTTCAGTCAATACAGTATGATTGACTGAACTGGTGATGGACTAGGAACTCTAAACTCGCAGTTGCCACTGAATGCACTATTCATTCATACTGTATTCATTCTTTATTCATTGCCCTGGCTGTCTATTACACTTGTCTGCATGTCACTACACTGACAACTGACTCGAGGAATGATTGATGTGGGACTGTCTCATTTACTACAGAATGACAGGCTCTGTGCAGTCAGACTCATTCCATATACGATGAACTCTGAGCCGTTCTGCGGGGTGGACTTTGAAGGAGTATCGGCCGCCTCTACACTACTACAGTGTGCCTCAGAACCACTCTGCAGAGAAATCCAATCTAGTCTTTGATGTGCCTCTGTTACAGGCTACTTCTCACCACCAGCCCAGAAGGCAGAGGAGTCTGGGCTGGATACGGGCTGATTCTGTGTCACAGTCGGATGCTATCAAGGAAGGAATCAGCCGTGATCTGGAATTCTCTTTGAATGGATGTACTGTTCATATAAGCACATGAGGTGACACTCTGTCCATCTCTCTGGGGAAGAGGATACGGTAGATGAAAGTTGATGTAATTTTGTTTTCGTTTCAGAAATAACACGTCTCGACGCCTTCCATCTCCTCTGCAATTGGAGATTGAGATGAAATTAAATTCATCTCTGCCTCTTCTCATTACTTTTTTTTTTGCTATGTCTTCCTCGCGAATGATAACTGGGTATCTGAGAAGAGTCGAGGGGGGATGGAACAGTTACACACGACAGAGACAGTCGGATGGGTTTCCTCACTCTGTTTGAGTTCTGCATGCAATCAAGCGCTCCAAATTCTACAATCATCACTGATTATCCCACTAGAGTATCAGAGAGGAGGAGAGAAGAGAGAGAGAGGAGACATGAGAGGGAAGAGAATAATAAGAGACAATTAGGACCTGCTCTGTACTTTGTGCCGAGGGGAGCATGTGAGCGTAGACTCATCTCACAGTGTAAGTGTGTGTGTGTGTGTGTCGAGGGAGGCGATTCAACAAAGTCTTCTTGCTAAACTTCTCTTACACAGGCCCCTGCCTCCACTTGGAATGCATAAACACAGTCGTATGGTTTGATAGCTATCAACTTACAATACTTAATGGAATACCATAATGGCAATCTACTGGTCACGGCATGACAGATTCCCAGCCTTGTTCAGATCCAGGCTTGTTATGCATATGTGAAATTAAAAGACAGATTGTGACCATATAAAACATTCTAACTGTTCTAAAACTGACTAAGCCATGTAGGGACTTACATGTAAGGGCTGTGTAAAGATATTCATCTGTTATGAAATCACTTTCTTCCAGTTGTTCAACTGGATTCATACTGAATATCTCCACCGGCTGGCATCAAGTCCACTTGAAGCAATGCATCACTGTATAAGCAGTCAAGCTTTGGTTTGAAGATATCAAGATATTCCAATGACATGTGATGGTGATTTGATAAACAATAATCTTTGTTCCCAGTGTCATATCATCTGTTTGTAATTCTCTATTTTTTCTGTTTTTCTTACAGTTCTGATCAAAGTGAATGAATATTGTTAAGGATTGTGCAAGAATTTTGATGTTATAGATGTCCTCACCAGTTACCAATTCTCTATTCTCTAAAAGATAAAGGTGTTTAGGTCACAACCATTAGTGCCACTGCTGTCCTGCCTCCTTCTCTCTGTCCTGCCCCTCTCTCTCTCTCTCTCTCTCTCCATCTCTCTCTCCCTCATGTCTGATGCGTGACTCTAACTAACTCCATGTGCTTTGCTGAGATGCCAGCAGCTGACCTTTCCCTGGCAGCTCTTGCTCTCTTTCTCTACATCCCTCTCTTTCTTTCCTTCTCCTCTCTCTCCCTCTGTCTCCATCCCTCTATCTTTCTCTACCCATCAAACCCTCTCTCTCCTTCATCTCTGCAGGGCTGCACAGACACCTACTGAGGTCTGTCTGTGTGTGTGTGTGTGTGTGTGTGTGTGTGTGTTTGTGTGAAAGAGAAACAGTGTGCATGCTACCATGTGAATGTGAGATTATTTATACACATACGCCAAATGTGTGTATTTCAGATCTTAATCGTAACAAAGCCTTGGACAGATGGTGGATACTGTTGAGATGAAACAAGACACACAACCACATTTCCATAAGAAGCAGCCATTACATTTCCCTTGCACAAGTACAAGTAATACCTTACAGGCACCAAAGCAAGCCAGAGGCAGGGGACCATGGGTCGATAGTGTTTATAGACCCTTTCAACAATAAAAACAAAAACAATGCTTGAACGTTCTATTTGGGCCCCAATCTACTTCCTCTGCATTAAGATAACATATGGAATGTTAAAAAGGAAGTCTTGTGGGGCCAACTATGATGCTGATAATGGAACTCTCTTGAAAGGGTCCATAGTAATGGGATTCTTTGGGCCCATATCAACATTTTTAACCTTTCTACTGAGCTGCCATCTCCATCAGGAGCGTTGCACCCAAAGGCATTACCTTAAAGGGTAGAGAGGGAGCTGTGCTTGGGCTGCTGTGGTGAGTCAAGTGAAGCAGAACGCTTCCAAGGCTGAGCTCAGAACTCTGGTGCTCGCATGCACCCCCTGCTGGTTCGCCAACGGCATACACCCACGCACACACACACACACACACTCTCTCTCTCTCTGGCTCTCACTCTCTCTTTTTTTCTCACACACACACACACACACACACACATGCAAGGACACACATTCACTCAAAGCTATGCTCTCTGTTCTGTGTTTTTCTCCCTCTCTTGCACTCACTAACACAGTGGGCTATTTTACAGGCACACATTATCTTCCCATTCTACAAAGAGATGAAACATCTCAAATCATCATTATCTCTCTGTGTGCAAACATAAACACATAGACTCACCATATACTCCTCATATGCCCAGACCCACAAATGTGACAAACACACACACACACACACAAACTCATATACAGTCAACCTTACATACACTCTCTCTCTTTCATCTTCCACTCGGCTTTTTGTTTCAGCATGAGCTGGTCTGGTGGCAAAGCCTTACAAACACCAAACACACACACATACACACACACACACACACACACACACACAGACACTGATGACAGTGACTCTCTTAAGTTCCCTGCAGGGCACAGACCTTCAGCATAACATAGCCCCGTTTCTTCCACTCTCTCTCTCTGAACACGAGCTGAAATATAGAGCTCTCTCTCTCTCTCTCCTCCCCACAGCTCCCCTATTAGCACCCATCAGAATGTGAAGGGTGGTAGGGCAGCCAGTATCTCTCCCTCATGGCCGTGTGTGTGTGTGTGTGTGTGTGTGTGTGTGTGTGTGTGTGTGTGTGAGAGAGAGAGAGAGAGAGAGAAAGATAGAGAGAGAGAGAGCTCTATATTTCAGCTCGTGTTCAGAAACTTCCTCTATTCTTCTCTGTTTGTTGTCGTTTGTTGTCTGTTGTTTTTTTAACTTCCCTGTCCTCGGACAGTGGTGTCAGCTCCAAATTAATCTCACAGCTCAGAGCTTTTTTAGCAATTCAAAGAGATGTTTTGTTGCCAAGGCAGCAGAAAAAAGGCAGAATAGAGAATAGGGACTGTTTCTTTTCTTCTGGGCAGCCTGTGCATAGCTAGAACAAGATAACATAGACAGATCGAGTGTGTGTGTGTGTGTGTGTGTGTGTGTGTGTGTGTTTGTGTGTGCGCTTGTGTGTGTGGTTGGGGGGGGGGGGGGGTGTTAGTGTATGTGTGTGTGTCTGTGTGACTCATTTTGAGGACAATACACACGTCCCGTTTGGTGGTACATCTCACTGGTCTGCGCTCTGCTTTGCTCACACAGACGGCTCTAGTAATAATAATAATAATAAATCAGAGTCATCGAGACTCAGAGCCAGACTTCAGGGACAGACGGCATGATTAAAGAGACAAGCGCGAAATGGAATGCGGGCCGACACACACGGCCTGTCGGACCTGACGACTGCTACACTGAAGGGAAAACTAGGCCAGATGGCCCGATAGCAGAGTTTGGGGCCACCAAAAGTAGGACAATCTTCTACTTACAGTATTGATATTTTCTGCCAATAGATACATAATTTAGATGTATTAGTGATTAAAACGTATCACCTCATTACATATAGTACTGTTTCTCTTTCACACATACACTCCAACATCAGATATTGTATATGCAGTGATGTATGTATGTATGTATACATTTCTCAAACTACTTTACAGCAGATTTGAAGTACAGACTTAAGCAATAAAAAGTTCAGTTTAGCTGAAGGAATAGCACAATACTGTACATGTTGCATTATAGTCTTATGTGGTAAAGCGTTTTGTCATTTTTTGAACAATATCAGTTGTGATGCAGCAACTAGACTTTTAGACACAGCAAGCATAAAAAAAAAACATTGTGGGTTTGATTAACATGCCCCTTGAGAACAGAGGACAAACCACGCTAATGGTGTCACTAGGCCTACTCTACCCAGCGTGGGTCGCTTTCAGCAGCTCCACCGTGTTTTGAAATAGAACAACTGTTCTATAACATCATCAGCGTAGGATTATGCACAAGCTCGTGTAATAAACTTAATGCAGGCACACATCCAATGTAAATGTATCAGTGTGTGGACTGTCAGTAAAACAATGACTTGTTAGGACTGGTGGTATACAGAATTGACAGATATGCCCTCTGCATAGGAGTGTGAAAGGTCTAAAGCCAAGCACACACCTAAGTGACTTCAAAAGCACTAGCTGCAATGCTGTCTCTTCAGTCACCTTGCATTGCCTCTGTGTGGTGAAAGAAATAATGCTACAACACACTGCATATACTACTGTCCATGGACATCTAGAATGCAAATTCTTGTTCTGTGCAATATGTGGAAATACAAAGGCGTGAATATATAAAACATAAGCAAAGCAGTGCTTCCTCTGCATTTTTTTATATTACTCTTGCTCACTGCAGATAGTTTCAATCATTATCAAACTAAACCAAGAGTACAGTATGTTTGATATGTATGTTTGAAAATGTTTGATAATGATTTGCAAATGGCACTGGGTCCTCCCTTACAAAAAACTCAGTTTCAAAATTGCTGTTTTTTGAGTGTCAATTTTCAGGTTGCAATTTCTCAAATTGCAAATTGTTTAAATGCAAGAATGCAGTATTTTGGGCATGAACTACTTCAGAGAAAACGCAGTATAACTGCATTTTTGTGTCCCATAACTGCAGTTATTTTTGTAAGGGTTGGGTCTTTTGGTTGTGGAAGAAAGAGGAGACAGAAGGAAAAAGTTGTATTCAGCTGTAAAAGATCTAGTCATCCAGAGGCAAAACACTAACTACCACAATTGCCTCTCAAGCAAATATCTCCTGTGCTTCTTGGTAGGTAGGAAAGCTAAACAGCCAATCAGAGCAACCTTTTTCTCGACGGCTCGGAGGCAGATTCACAACCAAGCCGACAGAGTTCCATCTGTGTCAACGGTGCTGCGCACTCAGCACTGATTTGGGCCGCACACGTCCTACCATCGGCGTGATGTACACTGCACTTTAGAGGAAAAGGAGCAACAAAAAGAGAGAAATGAATGAACAATCAAACCTTTTCTTACAAGAGAATACTGATGATACAAGAGAAGTCTTTAAAGCTGATTGGGAGATGCCCACGATTATCCTAAAACAGATCAATTGTTTTTGTGCTTGAAACAAGCAAAATCTGACTAGAATGTGCAACGAGACATGATGTTGAACGATGATGCCAGGGTCTATTGGCTTGCTACCCCTACAATCAATGAAAGTTATATAGGATAACTACTCTCTGTTTCCTTCCTTGGCCTCATCAGAAATCATTATTGCCCAGTGGACAACTAGCTCATTAGAACTATGTGTAGTGCTAATGAGCTATTCATACAGCCATTGTGGGGGCAAGATGCTGAGATCTGCAAAAGGATTCAGTTACTGCATAACAGTTTCTACAGACCGAGCAGACAGATTCATCTGTATGTTTTAATGTTATTCAAAAAGCATGGTTGGAAGCAGTAAGCTGATAAATAATACATCAAAGTGGCTAAATTATAAATTAGTTGCTCATCACATTAGTGGTTAGCTAATATTTTGTGGAATTTCACCACACATCTGTTTAATTAAAGATGGTTTTCTTCTGTTTAAAATGAACTTAAAATAATATCTTAACATGTGATCATGTCCCCAGAACTTTCTAGAAGCCAGTCTAGAAGCCTGAGTGGTATTACACTAAGTGTAATGAATGAGTGTAAGTAAGTAAGTAAGTAAGTAAAGTAAGTAAGTAAATGTAATTTATAAAGCACATTTAAACACAGCATAAACTGACCAAAGTGCTGTACAGTGGATAACTAAAAAGACAAATAATACAGAAAAACACATTGGACCAATAGTCAATAATTCAATAAAACATGAATTCAAGGAAACATTCAATATCATCAGGGCACACAACACAGAAATACATACAGTAGGATGAGCAGAAGTACAGGGTTAGGGAACAAGGAATGCCAGGGAGTAAAAGTGGGTCTTTAGCCTTGATTTGAAGGCAGAAATGGAGGGGACAGATCTAATATCCAGGGGGAGTCCACAGACGTGGAGCAGCAACTGCAAAAGCTCTATCACCACTCTGTTTGAGCTGTGAGTGCGGCACATGCAGAAGCCCTTTATTTGAGGATCTCAGGGACCTTTGAACTGAGTAGGGCTGTACAAGGTCAGTGATGTATACTGGGGCCAGTCCATTAAGTGCCTTAAAGGACAAGTTCGGTATTTTACACTTAAAGCCCTGTTTTCAGATAGTTTATGATTAAATAGAACGTTTAAGATTGAAATTTGGACACATGCTGCTGTCCTGAGAATTTTCGGTTTCTGTGGTAGCGCCCCCTCCTCCAGAACGCTGCATAGGTGCACTGGAACAATCCTTCCTAAAACGCATTAAACTTTCGTTTACAAAGACGTGAAACTCACCGAGTGGTCAGGGGTGTTCACTGATATGCTCACACAAAAATCACTGCAAAAGATTCTTTCCAACAGGTTTTATTGTAGTTTTTGTCCAACTCCATTGACTTGTATTGGATGTGCTGTGAGGTACGGGTATTACTCCGCTGCTGGAAACGGATATTGGGTTGTTTGTATTCTTTCTGTAGTCTTATGCAGTCGCGGTATCGTAGGCTACTACCTATGGCTACTACGCTATCCAAATTATTGTCACGTCCAACCATGGCTAATGCTAAAATGTCTTGGAACTTGCACGATGTGAATGATAGCCTACGTGAATCATTACGTTTTCATCATGAAAGTTCCACAGCCAAAAAAATAGTAAACGTACAAAATCATCTTCTGCTGACAAAATCATCTTCTGCGATCTTCTGCTTCTTCTGTGTATTCAATGAAATGCCAGTGGTTTGCTTGTAATTGGCAAGACGGTGTAAGGTGCATTATCGCCACCAACTGGGCTGGAGTGTCTATTATTCAAGCTCTCAACGGAAGAATGCACGGGTGTGAGGCGTTTGGAAAAATAGCTCCACAGTTTTACAATGGTAAACACCTGTTGGAAAGCATCTTTTGCAGCGATTTTTGTGTGAGCATATCAGTGAACACCCCTGACCACTCGGTGAGTTTCACGTCTTTGTAAACGAAAGTTTAATGCGTTTTAGGAAGGATTGTTCCAGTGCACCTATGCAGCGTTCTGGAGGAGGGGGGGGCGCTACCACAGAAACCGAAAATTCTCAGGACAGCAGCATGTGTCCAAATTTCAATCTTAAACATTCTATTTAATCATAAACTATCTGAAAACAGGGCTTTAAGTGTAAAATACCGAACTTGTCCTTTAAAAACAAATAATAAAACTTTAAACTGAATCCTAAAAAGAACTGGGAGCCAGTGGAGGCCAGCATGGGCCCAGTGCTCACGCCTCCTGGTGCCAGTTAGAAGACGCACAGCTGCGTTTTGGACCAACTGCAGATGTCTAAGTGAGGATCAGGGGAGGCCAAGGTAGAGGGAATTGCAATAATCCAGCCGTGATGTAATAAAGGCATGGATAACTTTCTCAAGGTCATTGTGAGATAGGAAAGATTTGAGGCGGGAGATCATTCTGAGCTGGTAAAAACTATTTTTGACAACAGAGCTAATCTGTTTGTCAAAGCAGAGTTCGGAGTCAAGAATGACACCCAGGTTTCTGGCATAGGGTTTGACAGATGGGGTGAGGTGACCTAAGTTTTGCACTACAGTGCATCTTGCCTTGGGAGGACCAAAAATGATGACTTCTGCCTTGTCACTATTTAGCTGGAGGAAGTTGTTAGCCATCCAATTTCTGATGTCTTCAAGACAGACCAGAAAAGATTGTATGGAGTCCCTAGATTTTAGAGGCAAGTACAGCTGTGAGTCATCCGCATAGAGGTGAAAAGAGATGTAATGCTTTAGTGTTATTTTTTCAGTGAGCAGCTTAGGACACCAGGAACTGAGCCTATGTCAGTCAAAGATGACAATACCAGTGATGGGCTGCGCTGAATAGCAAGCAGAGGGCAAAATAAACTAGACTGCATTTCCGGCGGGAACTGCGAAAGTGTGCTTGCCCTGGTCCGGTCACCAACGTGAGCAGACAGTGACATACGCTATGCTGAACCTGGCTTGATCCAAGCATTCTAACAGTGCCTTTCAGTGTTGGAGCAGTGGCAATACCTCAAAAGCTCTATTCAACTATTGCCTTGCGGGTTGAATGCGGTTCGTTGGATTTTACCTGTGGCCTGCCTTTGAATTTAGCTTCTATGACTAAAATCAAATCAATAAAATAAAACAACAGCAGTGATTGGCTGCAAAACGCGTCTTGCACCTCTCAAACTGGGCTATCAGGTAACCTAGAGAAAAATTTAAAATTATGAAATATGACTACGGCATTGACAGGCAGAAAATGCTGCTTGTTTGTCAGGATACTTTTTCACTGATTTATTTTAAAAATATGAGCTATGAGTGTGAATATTTTATATTCCATCCCCTAATTCTGTTTTACTCGTTTATTTGACAAATAATCTATATGGATTTGCTCTATAAAGACCTTTTGTCTGTTTGGGATTGTTTTGAGAGCCTATTGATGTATCTCAGAATAAAGGAATGTCCACAACATTAGTGATGTTTTTTTTTGTGTGTGTGAATGTATTTTACTTAACTCATTGAATGTAGCTGGATACTCATGAACGCATGTCTCTAATAGCCACAATAGGAGTAATTTTAGCAACACCGTATTTTGTGTGGCCCATAACGACCCAGTGGATCATGAAAATGTGCCAAAATTCACATTCCTTGCTTGTTGTTGGTACATTAATCCCATTCAGATTGCCACTTATCTGAGATGTAAGAGTTCAGTATAGGTTTAAGGTCTGGGGCAGGGATTTGACATTCTGTGACTTCTTCATTGAGGGCTTACTTATCAGCACTGTCCGCGTTCTCATTTCCCCTCAGACCAACATGGCCTGGGACCCAGCAAAAAACTACACTCAAGTTCTGGTTCTTTAGACGTTCTAGTTGATCAAGCTCAGCTTTGGTTGTACTTTTTGCGTGACATTAAAGCCTACTGGAAAGATTTTTAATTGCAATTTAATTGAATGCAATTTACTTTTACGATTAAATAAAATTAATTTATCCCTCTCACCCATAGTTTTCTATTTATTTACAAATGTACATAGGCCTACTGTAATTACATTTATACATAGTTATTATACTGATCTTTATACTATTCATCCTGCACATAGACTTATTCTTACTACTCTTATAATGTTGTTTCTGCACTACAATGACACTGTTTCCACACTGCACATAGCTGTATGTTATGTACATATCTGTTATATATTTGTCATATTGAATATCCATATTTATTTTGTTTTATTATATTCTGTTAATACACTGCATATATCTATATTATTATTTCTACTATTATAATGTTACTGCTACATCTACATACATTATTCTACTTATTGTATGAGATAACTGCTAATACACTGCACATATTTATATTTAATTCATATTACTCTAAACCACCTTCTGTAAATCAACTGTATACTACTGTCTACATTGCACTATATTTCTTGACCTGTCTCTGTATATTTCATCACCTTTCTATACTTTGCATCACATTGCATGCATACTGTAGCTACATGAACCACAGCTAAGATGCTTGCTAAGAAGTTGCTATGAAGGCCAGTCGTTCTAAATGGATGGTTGCTATGGCCAAAGGCCAGTTATCGCTGCCGTTGTCAAGCGGGCATATCCTTCACTTTAACTTTATCTTATTTTAAACATCTCTATTTTACTTAGCCTACTTCCATACAGTAAGTCCCATTAAGAAGTGGCCACTTCATTCGCGCTTACCGTGATTCACGCAGCAACATTATTAAATGAATCTGCCTATGCCAACGTTTGCAAAGAGGAGAATCTTTTAATTTGATTCACAATGAAACGTTACATTTAATGTACATGTAAACAATGAGTAGGCTAGTTTTGGTTGTTGTTGGTGGTGTTACTGCATCCCTTAGTTATGACTACAATGCAAAATTGTTCCCTCGTGATTGTTAGACGCATTTCAAAACATCGCGACGTGAAATGCCACCACAAAACATTGTGAATCGGTCTTATTAGGAGTCCTCACTTAAGCTGTCACAGACTCAGGCGCTACTTTTAGGGCTAAAATGCTTCCTGAATTACTCTTAGTAAAAAAAATAGGAGTCCTAAAGTTATGAGTGACGAAGTTACTAGTACAAGCATCTCATATCAAATGACCATGGCATTACGCTAAGCAACATAAATCCCATAACGTTACAACTATCTCCTCCCTATGACATAGCTAGCTAGCTTCTAGCACAAGAAATGAATGATGTTAAATCTCCGCTTAGCATTCTAATAACAGAAGGGGCACATTTATGTGGACCACTACAACATGACTCATTACAGTGCATGAAAATGCACTGTACTGTTCTTCCTAGGCTTCTTATTTACAGTGCATGAAAATGCACTGTACTGTTCTTCCTAGGCATTTTCTTCTTCTTCTTCTTCTTCTTCTTCTTCTTCTAACGCAGTTAATGCAGCTTCAACCGTTTAACGTAGAAACTTCATTCAAACTATGTTACGTAGGTCTTACTTAGGACATGTGGGCTATGTATTTTTCATCTTTGTAACTTTTATACTTTTTAAACTATTAATTAAAAACTACTCAAAATGTCCCCATAGACTTAACATGGGCTGATGACATCACAATAGAGCCGTTAAGCAATTAGAATCCTATGGCAGGTGTTCAGGCCACCTGTCCCAACTTCCATTCTCAGGCTTTAAGCATACAAACTGGCCCTATTAAGACTACACACCCTATTCAACTGCTTCCTCTGCCAAAAACTGTTTCAAAATAAGAGTCCTCACTACAATATTTCACTGTTAAACAATTTAACCCTTTAAACTACTGAACTTTTTAACTGTTCAGCCATTGTAACTGTTACTTGTCATCAACTATGACTCCTACCCACTGTAGCTAGTTAGCATGGTTAGCATAGTTAACATGTTAGCATTGCTAACATTGTTAGCATTTTAGCAAAACTGCTAAAAATGATTAGCTAAGTTAGCTAAGTAACATGGTTAGCATAGTTAGCATGCTAGCATGTTAGCATGCTAGTTAGCATTTTTAGAAAAACTGCTAAAAATAATTAGCTAAGTTAACTAAGTAACATGGTTAGCATAGTTAGCATGTTAACATGCTGGTTAAAATAGTTAGCATACTTACTAAAAATGATTAGCTAGGTTAGCTAAGTCACATAGTACTAGTTAGCATTACTACTAAAAATGAAAACATTAGCTAAGTTAACTAAGTTAAGTAACTTGGTTAACATTATTATCTTTGATAACATAGTTAGCATAACTGCTAGCAAACATTAGAGCCGTTCCAAATGTCAGTTATCGTCAATTATCTACCTAAATAATTTAACCATTTAAATTATCCACCTATTTAACCGTTCAATCATTCCAACTATATTAAACCTTATCTACCAAGCAAATCATTTAACTATATAAACTATCCACCTATTTCACTGTTCAGTCATTCCAACTATATTAAACCTCATCTACCTAGCAATCAATATAGTTTGTTTTTACTCTGTATGATATTTTACATCATATTTTTTGCATTTTCATGCACTGTATTTCCTTCAGGAAATGCTTTTCTAGTTATGTCTGTAACTCTATAAAACACTTACTTTCATAAAGGAAGCACACCATCCAGCACATACACATGGAAACCGATATTTTAGGTACTTGGCCACGAACTCAAAACGTGTCTCCCTGAAGCTCTGTTCTAGAATCTTTGCTCTGAAGGCTGCGTTGCTAGGCAACATCAAATAAACGAAATGAGAGTCTTTTCAAGGTATTAAAAGTGTATGTGTGATTGCGAATGGATGTGTGTGGTTTGCAATTAGAATAAACAAGAAATAACATTTCCAATAATTTCCCATGATAAATTACACAATATTTGCACCTTCCTTACTTGTTAAGCTCACACCGTATTTCAAGTACACTAGTGAAATGTAATACAACGTTGCCACCTAGCGTTCAGATGTAGGCTACATGTATTTAACATTAACGTGACATTGCTTGCTTATTCTTTCGTCAACTCCATGCTTTTAGGAAAACAATCTTTTTATCATAGTTCCCTCTTCAATGAGCGATTACCAGCTCGTTTTTGTAACAGAGATATCTGTTTATTAACACCTATTCATATTAATACGTAGCCTATGGAGTGCTGCCGACCACTGTTCATTACGGCCCAGAATGCCTTGCATGTCTTTATAACAAAACAACACAGTAAAACCTAAATGCCCGTAAACATATGCATTTGCATACTTGTAACATTTTTAATAATACTCTCCCATCATAATATTTAACAATAATGAAAATTTTAATTTGAATACTGTCAATGTGAAAATAACTGTACTACGTCAGCAATAAATAACTAATGTTCTCCTTACAATTTCAGTTCGTAAGTCCATACTATCCCATGGCAGAGCAAGGATTTCATGATTGGGCAAGGTTGCCCGGAGACATTGTGCATACTTGTAAGGAATTGTGATAGATGTACCAGTACTAGGGTTGGGTATCGTTTGGGTTTTATCTGATACCGGTGCTAAATCGATACTTTTAAAACGGTTCCGGTGCCGAAACGGTGCCTGAACCGGTACTTTGTTTTTAAATTAAAATGGTCTAAAGCATGAATTGCTTTTTTGTATTGATAAGACAAATTTGAACATGAAATTGAACTGTTATATTCAATTTACTATCAATATCTCATTGCTCCTACGCATAATACATTTAAATGTTAAAACAGCTTGCCATGGATGCACACAATGGTAAGCTCTGCTTTGAAGTTTACCCAGTGTAGGCGGTTTGCCATAAGGTATGTTAAAACCGCTTGCCATAGAACTGACAGGTCATGGACAATGGCATTTGCAAGCAAGCTAATCTAACAAAGACTGCTTTCCAGTTAATTCATTTCAGTGTGTTCCCAAATGCTTAAAGAAATTTCATGTCTTCCCCCATAACACACAATAGTTTTGAACATGTAAGGCTACATTATGTCGGTGTTGAAGTGTTTAGATTCCCAGCGCTAGTAGGCCTAGGCATTTCAACAGCAACTATGGCTATGCGCTAACACCAGCTGAGTTAATTAGCGATAACATACGGAGAATCTCGGAGATGGTTCCAGTAGCCTCTTTGACAGCTCAGTGACATCAGGTATGTAACCTACATATTTATGTTTTTGCCAGCTAACTTTTAACATGATCTTCATATTCATTGTGATGCTATATGCACAAGAAAGATCAATATCATGCCATTATGTTGTTTAGAACACAATGTGAAAACTCCAACTATTTCACCTTACAACTTTGCCGAACATTTCAAATAAATGACAGTTAGCGCATTAGCAAGGATATTGTGTAAGGTATACTGTTGATGTTGTTTCATAGCCTTTTGCTTGTGTGTAGTTAGGCCCAATATGCTAGATTTTGACAGAAGCTCGTGATATGGGCTCATGCAAGCTGTCAAATACTGTCCACTCGCCTATGTGATGCACCCCTCTGGTTTATACATCCAGTGTTTGTTAGCTAACTGTAGCCTATCTGGGTGTGTTGCTATCAGAGCAAGACGTTAGAGATGGCACATGGCATGCAGTGGTGCCTCCTATAAAATAATTAATTAAAAAAAACAACGCGATTTAAGCACCGAAATGGGGCACCGAAATCCACGTTGTTATTCGATGCAGTTACTACCGTTTGCGTCGGCACCGGTGCCATATTAGAACCGTGTTTCGGTACCCAACCCTAACCAGTACAACTGCAAATGTGGAAGGTGATACCAAATATGGGTGGGTGGTTTGCCAAATGCAGGAAACTTTTGGAATGTTTTCTTTTTTTTTTAGCTTATGCACCCTCACATTGGAGTCCCGAGTTCAAATACAAAATTTGGTATCGATATGTGACAGTGTTTCTGAGATATGGACGACTTCCTGTTTTGGAGCTTCGCCGCCGATTTCGTTTGGTTGTGGAGGGAAAACGCTTTCGAAAATCAAAAATCCTTCTGGTAACTTTTGTGAGGCTTGGTCCAAGGATAATGTACGTCAAGTTTGTGACCTGTGAAAATGTAGTTTCGCTTTCTGTTCAATCCAATATGGCGGACGAACGACACGCCCACCTGACGTCATCTTCGCGAGCAACTTACACCGGTACTGACCGGACGTTTTAAAGTTGGAACGGTGTCTCTGTCTCAAAGGGCCTAGGCGCTAGGGCTGACAAAAAATTAGGGAGACGGGAAAAATAATAATAAAACTTAAGAAGAACAATAAGTGTGCTTTGCAAGCACACTTAATAAAACTTAAGAAGAACAATAAGTGTGCTTTGCAATCACACTTAATTAAAGAAGGAGATTTGTTTCCATGGTTATTACACATTGGAGTAGATTAAATTACATATAATGGCTTTGATTAAATTGAACCATATAACTGTATTATTGTTGAAGTCCATCATCTACAACAGTCTTATAGACCTTACCGTAGTCAAGGAAAGCCATGCAGTGATTTCTAGTATGCATAAAATTATATTATGCTGTCAGTCATTTCATCCACATCTCTCATAGTTCACATTCTTGCCTCACCATAGTGCTGCTCTTGTTTCTTCAAGTAAATGTGTGTGCCAATGCCCTGGCAACAACCCTTATCATATTGCCTTGGGGGTAGCTCCATATTTGCCTGACACGAGTTTGCTGGAGTCCTTGCTGGACTATGAATGAAACTCACATGAAAAACTTTCTAAATCTCAGCCTCAGCTCTCTTTTACTCTGTGTTTGTGGTAGGCTTTAACTCTTCCGCATTCATCAAAGTACCTACCCGTACACACAGCAATCAGACTGAGGCCAATCGAACCAAATCTACAGCACTTTGTATTGTACACCATGCAAATCATATGAATTTGGGTCTATAACATATCCTGTGTGATTCTCTGAGATCTGATGAGCTCCTCTCAGTTTAGATTATTAAATAGGCCTGGGGATTGCACATCAATCTCTCATGCAGAGAGATGAGGGTGAAGGGAAAGTTGAATTCTTGGACTAGCACTGTAGCTATAATGATGAACTAGGCCTACGTGTGAAGATATTGCGGTTTAAGTATAAATCTGTAAAGACAGAACAGTCGTGCTTGTGGTAGTCACCAACTGAACATTACAGTGTTTCACATGCGTCCCACTTACATTCACAACAATTAACTTTATAAATGAACTACTTAATTTAGCCATGTATTTAGCAATTAGCAATAAGCAATTAAATTGGCTTATTTGTGGCCTTTCACTTTGGCCACCATTTAAATTAGGGCCCATTAACTTAAACTAATGTAATTAACTTGTCTTTGAGAGCACCATGTTGTGCACTGATGTTGTTTGCACTTTCGATCAATTACATCCTTTCTTCCAGACGTGCGATTGTGTTTGGTTTGTGACTGTATACATATCTGCTCCCACTTTACACCATTTTGGCTTTTTAAAAATAGAAAGCTTATTGGTCTGCTGAACCATGGAAGACTAAATGTTCTCTCTTTTAAAGACACAAAAACAAGAACCATTAAAAAAGTGAAGGGGAGGTGATGGAGAAGGAGAGGAACACAACATTGCAGTGTAACGTGGCACAGAAATAAAAAAATAAAAATTCAGAGCATGGCGTGGTAGAGACTGTTTAGTGGCCAGAGCCCAGTCGTGGTGGAGACTGGAGTTTCACAGAGAAGAGGAAAGGTAAGCAAACACTGTGTTTTACTGTAAAACAGTGCTCGATCACAACCCTTTATCTTAGCACTAGGTGTGGGTGATCACAGTTTTCTTGTTTACCTACAGTAGCCGACATTAATTTCTAGTTTTTCAGTGATAAGTTGTTTACATGTACATCCTAAATGTGCTATTAGTTGTCTCTGATTAACATACTAAACAGCCCACATTTGCTCAGCTGAGAACACTCTCGGCTGTTAATATTTCCAGGAGTGAATCGAAAAATGCAACAATTTACATAAGCATTAATGTGGTCTCATTTTGCTTTTAGCCCCCTTCAGCAAAGGCCTTGTCACTTGCAGAGTTCTACTCTCCTTCTCTCACGGGCTCATGGAGTGGAGCTGTCACCCTCATCTGCACCTCAACTGTGTGTGTGTGTGTGTGTGTGTGTGTGTGTTTGTTTGTGCGCCAGCAGCATCTGTGCACAGAGTGATGACAGGTTGTGTGAGAGTGTGGGTGTGAGAGGGAGGAGAGGAGAAGAGATAAGAGAGAGGAACGAAGGAGAGGGACGCAAACCACGGGAAAATGCATTGAATAATTTCTGTCCTAATCTGACAACTATTACATTAAACACTCAACTAAAATCTACAGTACACTGTAGATCCACAATCTTTTTGTCTGTCAATCCTCTGGGATGCTGGGTGACAACTCTAAAGGTGAGAGGAGAGAGAGAGAAAAAAGAAAGAGAGAAAGAGAGAGGAGTCCAGTTATCTTAATGATCACCACCTCTCTGTCTTTCATCAGCGGAGAGTGGTGGCCAGGCTGTGGGCTTTGGGGGCTACCTGGAGCCAGCCCTCGTCCATCCCAAACTGTGGCAGTGATTAGTGGTGAAATGGCTTACATCAGCGTATCTCAGGTTAATTACACCTAGAGCCAGGTCATTGTTCGGGAACTGGTAATTAACGACAGAGTGGCGGGGAGGGAGAAGAGGATAGTGGGAGAAAATAGAGAGAGAGAGAGAGAGAGAGAGAGTAAAAGAAAGGACTGAGGCCAAGATTGAATTGAAGTTATTTCCATTACAAGGGAGAGTGAGCACAAAGACAAGAAGCAACAGCAACAGCTGCTGTTCTTTGATAAACCTGTGCATGTCTTTGTGTGGGTTTGTATGCATAAACACAGTGGTGCTCTCTCTCTCTCTCTCTCTCTCTCTCTCTTTCTCTCTCTCTGCTGATATGCACATAATGCGTAGTCATGTGTGCCAATGTGTGTTAACCTTTCACTGTAAAGTCATATAATTCTTATTAATCATGTCCATGATATGATGGCTGATCAAACTTGTGGAAAGCAAACACATTTATCTGTCCACTGATATCAATTAGGACTCAATTACAGTGGTGCTGTTATTTCAGTTTCCTCACACATGTGTGTTCCTTCGAATGCACATCATTGAAAATGTTGCTGAAGAGCTTTTGCCTGATTGATCAGCGTTGGACTTCTACAGACCCCTCTCTCTGCCATGTCATGTAGGGAAAAAAAGTGAAAAGGAGGAACTCAGCGCTGGGAGCTCATTACTGTAAATGGGTGCAAGGGTGCAATATGAGGGGTCAAGTGTGTGTGTGTGTGTGTGTGTGTGTGTGTGTGTGTGTGTGAGTGTGTGTGTGTGTGTATGTGTGTGTGTGTGTATGTGTGTGTGTGTGTGCGTATGTGTATGTGTGTGTGTGTGTGTGTGTGTGTGTGTGTGTGTGTGTGTGTGTGTGTATGTGTGTGTGTGTGTGCGTATGTGTATCTGTGTGTGTGTGTGTGTGTGTGTGTGTGTGTGTGTGTGTGTGTGTGTGTGTGTGCTTCTACAGGGGGAGGGTGGTTCAATGAGTGGCATGCAACTGACATGAAGGGAGTTTAATATTAAATGTCAAACTTGTTTCTTTTATCTTCCTGGAAAAAAAACTAAAACAAGCAGAGTGTAATGTGAGTGAACCTGCTGGGGTCTCCATTACTGATCTTCAATGATTTAGTGCTTGGATGGGATCCCTGTGGAACCTCTCCATGGTGCTTACTGCCCACAACTATCAGCTATAACACAGGATGAAGGCAGGTGACTGGATGGGAGAAAATTAAATGAAATGGCAGTTGCTCTTTGTTTGTTCTGTCTGAAAATGTCATATTGTTTGGGTGTGTTTGGGCTGTATCTCCATGGTGCTCTGGATTGAAAAGTCTGTGCTCTGCACTGATGGAGGGGCTGTTTTTTTCATATACTGTAGCATCTCATGGTCATGTACCATCAGATCGAATCAGATTCACAGAGCCTCAACAAAGTCAATATTAATTTGATGCGGCTTGTTTATTCCCCCCCCCCCACACACACACACACACAGCTATCCAGGAGCTATGAAACATATATGTTTGCAATGGGATTTTGCATAGTTAGTCTTAAACTGTGTTATATGGTGGATGGGCTTGAGTGTACACAGATGAATGTTTAACAAAGGAGCAGATGGTCTCATTTAACAACTTATTTAACACATTACATTACATTAAATTACAGCTGACAAGCTATAATATCATTCCCTAAAATATTAAAACTTTTGGTGCTGTAGACTTCTTACATGAGCATACCCTTCCATCACAGCCTACTACATCTCCATCTCTGCTGTATCACTACACTATTGTTCCTTTGCCTGTGAAGTTCATTTGAGTGTGTGTTATTTGTGACATGGACATGTGTCAATTTTGTGCAGCAGGGGGCTTCAAGGCAGTATGTGGTCAGGCTTTGTTGTATTGATTCAAATGACATCCTGCCCAATGCACTTGGTGGACAGCTTTGATGTCCAACCACACAGGAGGGTAGAAGTTAAAGATGTGAAATTGGCATACTCCAGTGAGTGGCTCTATTTCATATTAAAATTCAGAATATAAACATTAATTGGCATTACATAACGATACTCATATTAACTACAGCAAACCCTTCTCTCATATTTATTTTCATAGCCAGGTTTACTTGAGAACTTAAACTAATTAGTATTGAATAGTCTACAAGTGCACATCTACTATGGAGGTCATCTTTATCAGTCATTCTGAAGTCAGCATGTAAGAGAGATTGTTAGCTTTGATTCCCCTTGCGTAAGAAGGGCCACTGTGTAAGTCATAATTCAAAAGCACCACTGAATTATTGACCATATAGCATAAATAATCCCAAAGCCTTATCCACAGCAGTGCACTTTGTCTGTAATGTCAAAAGCATTTCTAAACTATCTTGCTTGGGCTTTGATATTTCACATAATCACAGAGTGACAGTGAATGTGAATTGTCTATATTAGTTTCAGTCCTGAATTAAGATGAACACTTAACCTGCCAGGAATGTCAGGCTGAAACATTTACAATGCATTTCAGAGTGAGCATGTTTGCTCTGTGCTGTCAAGTGTCTTCATTGTGTGTGTGTTTGGGGGGGGGGGGAGGGGGTTGGTAACAGGCACAGTGAAATAAACATAGTAAGCCGATGTAAAACTAAACATGCTGTACCAACAACACATCATGTCTACTTACACAGATTCCCAGAATGGACAAGTTTATAGCAGCCAAGTGGCAGCCCCTTTAGACACTGGCACTGGCAGTCTCCTCACCTGGGTCTAACTGTCTGGGTTGTCTTCTCACATGCAGAATTGGCCAGGAAAAAGGGGACACGTTGCCTGAAGGGCAATGGTTCTCAGACTCTCAGGCACACAGACACGGGGACACACACACACACACACTCACAAAGAGCATTCGAGAGCCCTGGTATGTTTACACAAAAGCCTGCTGTGTATATGTGTACGTTCTGCTATTTTGGTGTGGCGTAGCAACCACTTATGAGAGGGTGGGAGATTTTGGCTGACAGCGGCCTTACTGAAAAGAGAAATGTTTTGATGTTCTCCAGCTCGCCCAGAAAAAGAGCTGACAGCTAGTGAGCCAACAGGGACAACCTAATCAATCTGTGTGGTGTGTAAGGACTTGAATACCCTGCTGGGGGACATAGATAGAAATTCTCTTTTCCTCTCTCTCTCTCTCTCTCTCTCTCTCTTGCTCTCTCGCTGTCTCTCTCTCTCCCAGTAACTTTTCACTGTCTTGTCATGACCATACTTGTGCATATGGGTTGTGGAGTTCTCCCTCTCCCTGCTGACGAGTGGCTCTCCACGTCTCCAGTAAAGTGCTGCGCTCCTGCCTCGTTTGCTCACTGTAGCCTGATACAGGGGGACTCGTTTCATGGCTGCTTGCACTCTAAATGCACACCATGGGTAGCAGCTTTGTGATTGCACAAGGAAATTAAGAAAGAAAAAGGCTAGGGGAATTGCATGCAAATATGCCTTCCCACAAGGCTCCACACAGCAGAAGTATGGTGCACCACCATTTGGCTGCTAAATCATTTTAAACACAATTCCATCAGACGGATTACAACAGGAAATGAAGATCAACATATTGCTGAATTTTTTCCTTTCTGTGTCTGTCTTTCTCACCATTACTGCAACAGTATCTAGACTGTACACCATTCACTTTCATGGATCTGTCTGACTTGAAAAAAATGTTCTCCACCATGTGCAAGATCAGCTTATACTCCTGTATTCAGGTCCATTACAATTCAGCTTCCAACTTTTAAGTCACAGTTACACAAAGAATCACCCCCAGGCAATGTTGTAGTTGTGCAGCAGAGCACACAATGGATTGATGCTTTGTGGCACTTTACACTATAGTTCCATTATGCAAAGGGAGGAGGATGCTCCAAGAAAGGCTGAAACAAGACTAAAGATCCCCAGAATTATCCCGAAATGTCAGAGGACTACAATTTAAGTGCAAGCTACCGCAACACCTAGATCCACATTTCATGCAGGAGACTTGGACTAAACATTGATGTTTAGTCAGCCTAGGAGTTTACCTGGGACAAATGACACTATGATTATGAGCGGAAGAGACTATAAAAGCACAAAGGCAAAGTATAAAGGGAATTGGTCTTGACTGGGAGGCAACAGCTGTCACTGTGCTTTCTCTCCTGTTCACTCTTTGGGCCCCTTTCTGACATTTATAATGCATATTTTGAAAACCAAAACAGAGCAGCGATTTGCCATCATGGTTTTGAAGAGGCAATTTGTGTGGGCAGATCTAAGAAGGTATAGCCTACCCAACAATGCCACCCTCATAATGAGAACCAAAAAAACACTCAGCTACCTCATCTGAACAGCACACAAACTACCTCCCATTTGGCAGTGTGCACATTTAGCCGAACTGTGTAATGTAGCCTAACACGTTTCGATTAGATTCAATGTGTTTATACATTAATGAATGACTTAGGCGGACTGAGACAGCCCTACTCACTGTTGTAAACTGCATTCCACGGCTGGTACCCATAGTACCCGGTGATTCTTAGGATCCGCTCCTCTATGGACGCGCTGTTGATGTCCTCCACTGAGCGGGACGCTTTCAAGTCCTCCTTGATAGCCTCGTCCACCACCAGGTATTTCAGTTGTCTGAGCTGCGGGCTGATGTCGGACAGCCGTCTGGGACTCACATCGGGCGATCTCCGCATCCCGCTGAGAAATAAAACACAAAGGTTTGTGTGATGGATGGTCGGATGTTCGGAGGGCACCAGGTGATCACAGCGTGGCTCTCCGGTAAAACCCTCTCCTTACATCAACGCAGGTCAGCTGGGCACAGAAGTCCTCAGGTCCAGAAGACACACACGCATACTCTGAACTGCCCGATGGCTTAGGCTATTCACTTCTAATGCCAATGTCCACGGTCTCCCTTTCTCTCCCTCGCTTCCCCTCTCCCTAGCTGAACACAGGCTACAGCCCTGGAGTGAGATAATCATCCTTCACTAACACAGCGCTTCAGAGGCACGCAGGATGAGACGCTAAGAGAAAGTGACAACAGTACTGGTTTACTGTACGTGTACAGTTGTAGTGGTCCCCATTAGCCAACGAAAAAGTTAAGTCATGTATTAAATGGGTGAATGGAAGTGCACAGAAAAAAGTACGCATGGTTCAGCTGGCAGTGCCTTCCAACATGCCCAATAGCCTACTCTAGCTCATACCCACCACTCCACGCTTTGGCACAGGCAACCATAACCCATTTCCCCTGGCTAACGAGTAGGCTATCACTGGGGAATTGAATTGCATGTGCCAGGCAAGGCCATCCACCATTTCTTGTTAAGCTGCCACCTAGCTAAAAGGCATATTTTTGGATCTGCCATAATTTACAGCATCGCCATGAAAGTATTGGTTTCCATAGGCTGTAATGCTTGTAAACGTATAAAACACAAATGTGAAATGGAAACTAAAGTTCTTTATTAAACATTTCTTGCTGTTCTGCTAACTGGCTTTCATGCGGATCCTGCCTATTCAACCACCTGTGTATTACAAAGACCTGGTCATCACCTGGGCGTCATGTAATCTATTCAGATCGACAGTAATTTTATGGTTCCTTTAAAATTAGCCTATTGCTGATATTTGCACCACAAGCATGCACTTTTTTTCAAATACAGCATCAGTAACTCCCATTCCTCTCCTAATCTCGTCCCACTGAACCTTGAAAGAGAGATTGGTTACGCGCCAAATCCGTGCGTAATAATGACCTACCTATAGATGAATGTACGTATTTTAAGTTATACCGCTAAGGTAAAACTGTACTGTAATGACAGTTCTCAAGCGTTCACTGGCGACAAATAGCCTAATGCAGTGAAATCTACTGAACATTTTAGAGTTGTTATACACACATAATTACAAAGGCACCTCCTCCATAAAATGAAACACCTTTCAAATATATATTTTACAAAGCAATTTAGTATTATATTGTAAGTTGACACTGTAATAGCCTACTTAAACATGAAAAAAATAAATTACGTATTAAAAATGTTTCAGAAAAATTCTTACATGGGCATCAAAGTAGTCGGAGGTCCGAGGTAACACATGCAGTCCCGCCGGGGTCGTCCGACGCGGTCCCATATGGTGCCCTCTCCATCGCCATACATTATCCCCAAGGAAAGGGGCCGAGCGCACCCGCTACAGCAAATCCACGACGAGCGAGAACATAATACTACCAGCGACTCCCTCATACACACACACTCACTCACTCACTCTCATACACAGAAGCAAGCCGTGACATTTGCATACTGGAACACAGATGGACTATTGCGCTCTCTATATGCTCTACACACTACACTTGGGGATGCGCAGCGCACTACAACAGCGCCACCAAACGGAATTTTCGGTGGCGTCCAAAACTAGACGGCCTCGTTTACAGAAGCTTTGTTGGCATCGGTCCAGATGATTTCTCTCCTCACTTGTAATCGCTGGCATCTTGAAACACCCTTGGAGGCTCAGGTCAGATGCAGCATATTTATAGGCTATGGTAGTTCTGCATCTGTTTTTAATCTGTGTTGTGATGTATGTGTGCTGTGTGAAATTGTTGAGGTCATCACAGCTAAATGATGGCGTTTTTAATGAACAGCGATAAAAACAAAACACTTTGAACTTTGAACAAACATTTTGAAGTGGCTTTTTGGATGGTATTTCTGATGAGTCCAATATATAATGCAAGATAACGAGAAAGCAAGCAGGAGATAAAGTGAGTGACAGAGGGAAAGTGGTCTCTGGCGGAACTGGCTTAGTTACTCTTTTCATGTACCCCTCTGGCATTGTGTCACTGAAACAACCTCCCTTCTGGCTGCCACTGTGCTATTGTGGCAGATGAAAGTGCACTGCAGACAGGCCAGGAGAGAGAGAGAGAGAGAGAGAGAGAGAGAGAGAGAGAGAGAGACTATGTGTACGTGTATTTGTGTGAGTGTGTGCAGAGGTCGAGATCAGTAGAGAGACTTGTGTGTGTGTGTGTGTGTGTGTGTGTGTGTGTGTGTGTGTGTGTGTGTGTGTGTGTGTGTGTGTATGTGTGTGTGTGTGTATGTGTAAGGTTGGGATATCAGTCACAAGGAAGGATGAAGGGAAGGACAGTCAGTGTGTGTGTGTGTGTGTGTGTGTGTGTGTGTGTGTGTTTGTGTGTGTCTGTTACCCTGCTGTCACTTGCTTAGATGTATGGTGGCCAGCAAGTGACCAAACCACAGAAAAGGGACCATTATTCTGTAGACACTCAGGGGCTCTGAGCTCTAAATGAGAGCGCGGTCAAGGCTATTTTTAGATGTATTGGTTATTTGCCTGCACCAATCGCTCCTGTTTTCAGGCCAGCACTGCAGCTTCTCATCTCACAGACACAACGTGAGCACTGCCACAAACCCCAGGGGGAAAAACTCCTTTCTCTTCACCTCCGGACCCAGATAAAGTGGTCTAATGAAAGTCACCCCAGCCGCAGGTGGCCAGGTGTCTGCAGAATGCCATATCCGTCCTCCTAATTGTCCTCCATGGGCACACTCCTCCACTATTGCTACCTTACCCCTACATGTGTCCTTCGGGAAGGACTCATCGCAGTGGCCTGCGTTGCCGCGGCGAGGTCCAAATGCTTGGCACAGCCAGTAACCGCTCAGCCCAAGGGGTTAACAACGCTTAGAGGCGGCCAGTGGCTGAGCGACATAGAGGCTGTGGACAGACAGGGAGGATGGAGGACGAGGCGGAGGAACGATAAGCAGAGCAGGACAGGGGAGGGACGATCCAGAGCTGTGGGGGAAACGGGAGAGGAGGAACGGGAAAGCTGTGGGTGTGATAAGGATTAGCTGAGGTGGAGGGATTATTGCGAGGGTTTCAGAAGGAATGCTGGAGAAAGAGAGACAGAAAGAAGGAAAGAGAGAGAGAGAGAGAGAGATCAGCAGAAATGGAGAGTGTAGAGAGCTCAAACTCCTGATGTAAATGAGCAAACCAGAGGAGAGGTGGGAGTAAGTGCAGCAATCTGGAGCAACAAATGGAGACGAGGCACCCTGCATCAGAACATCTCTACAAATAAGAAGAACCGAGGCACCCCGCATCAGAACATCTCTACAAATAAGAAGAACCGAGGGACCCTGCATCAGAACATCTCTACAAATAAGAAGAACCGAGGCACCCTGCATCAGAACATCTCTACAAATAAGAAGAACCGAGGCACATCATAGTAATTTGTGTGGCTAATTAAGGGAGATGTGTGAAAGGTTCATGTCGGCATGTTTTAGACAGAAGGGCCAAGAACATGGGAAAGATGATCGATGGTGGAGGACAGCTAGTCCTCTCTCACTTCCTGGTGGACCATTTTAAAATTCTGTTTTCATATGTTTTCATCCTGCTGATCAAATTAAATGAGGAGCACTCAGGACCCTTCAAGCTACCCTTCTCGCCTCTAAAAATAGGAGACATTTTAAGTGCTCTAATTCATGCAGGCAAAAGTCTGTTTTTTTTTTTTTGCAAGAGAACACAGTGTCCCCAATTCTACTGCTGCAAATTATTTCATAATTCTAAATGATTGGGACATTTGCCATTAAAATTAATACAGTGAATAGACCTTTTGCAAAACTGACAGGGGCTGTACAGTTAAGGACATGAACTTAACCTGAACAGACAGCTTTAGGTAACTTTGTTTCTTACCCTTCCCTTTTCTCTCACACTCCCTGCCCTCTTCTTATGCCCCCGGCTCGCCTACCCCAACTACAGCCACACTGAAGACACTGGTGCACCCCCAGTACACACACACACACACACGCACACACACACACACACACACACACACACACACACACACACACACACACACACACACAGGCAATCACAGCTCCCAGGGCACAGCCGAGGGCCTCCAAACACTGCCTCATACCGCTACTGCCTTCAGCGAGCCATGAATTCCAATTAAACCCTTTCTGGTTCAGACTTTTTTTTTCAAAATCTCTTTTAATTGTATATAAAGTTGGGTCTGCATTTTCTCTGCAAGCCTTGTTTTGGACACAGTGAAAGATCAGTTGGGTCAGAAAGGAATTTGATTAGACAGGTTCTAATCAGTAGATGCCACAGTGTTGTGGCTTTCAATCACACTTCACTGTGGAGTCGGCCACTGTGAGTATTGTTTGTTCACTTACACCATTGCTTGTTTACGAAGCAGAGCGGTGAAAATAAGATGTGCCTGATTGAAAACTGTAATCTGTAACTGTATCAAGACCTCACATCGCGAGAGCATTCATATCACATCGCTGACTATCAGGTCTTGTTTTTGTGCTTTGCAATAACCATCACACACAGCCATGATCAGATCAGAGCAAACCACCCAGGGCTTACAGATCACATTTCACTGTGTTCAAATCAAATCCCAAAGCAATACCCCACTAATGCACCTCTGGATGTATTGCCTAATAATGTGTTTGTTGCTTTATGCTCCACGATGTTCTAGCCTATTCCTATATTAAGGGCAGTGCAAGGCAGTGTGGAAGCAGCCCCTTTGGATCTCACCACAGCCAAAGCTTTAATTGGGCTCTTGGTAATCATCTCTGACATTTATCTCTGAGGAGCTTTGAGAGCACACACACAGGGGGCTACAGGAGTTACTTTTAAAACGTCATAATTGCACATACACAGTGCACCCTCTCTCATGTACATAGACACAATATATAGACAATATATATCAATATCAATGAAATTATAAAGAGGAAATATAGACAGGCCTTGGATGTAACATTTGTAGTCATACTGAGGGTCTTGATATACTATGTAAGAACGTGGGGCCATGCAGAATGGACCAGACAGCATCAACATTCTGTACTCCTGTTTGATATAGTTTAAGTTCAAGTTGACTGGACTCACAATGGCTGGTTCGGGAATCAAACCAAGGCTGACTAATTGTCAGACTAATTGTCAGTTACTAATTGTCAGTTACCATTGCTCTACCACATCTGTTTTGTGTGTGTGTGTGTATGCAGCATGATATCATGTCTAGACAACTCCCCCTTCTTTGGAAGCATTGTGTGAATCTATGTCATCTTGGAATGGTATTCATGTTTAGGTTTCAGAGTGCCTATGTCATTATAATTAAATGTCAGGCTGAACTTAATAGGAATAATAGAGGAATGTAACAAACCAACACAATTCCATTGTTTGTAAGACCCAATTAATTCAAGCTTATCCACCTTATATATTGTCTTCTACGGCCTAGTGCTTGCATCAGCTAGTGGTCGAGCTTAATTGTAAACAAAGATGTCCATGGCAATAAAAGTGCTTGCTTTCATAACTTTACTAATCCCTCCAGCGTCAACTGTGTCATTATTTAAAAGCATGTTTCAAGTCCTGCATGCTCCAGCAGTATCAATAATAAGGCGTACGACTTGGGAACACTGCAGTAGACCTGCTCTGACTGTGAAACTCTAACCCAATGAGAAAATGGCTTGCCTGTGACCATGGCATCAAGGTCCCTCTGCACCAACATGAGAATAACATTTTTATTGGTGTAACACAGTTTGGGGAAAATCAGTGCTATCTGAGGATGTGTGTGTGTGTGTGTGGGGGGGGGTTGACGTTGCCCCCGTCCCCCCAGCAGTAGTGTGTCTGGAACAGTCCTCTGATGAAGTCCTACTGTAGCTGTACCACTGTGCAACACAGGAATGTTAAGCAGAAGGCTGCTAGAGAAAGACAAACATTTAAGTATGCGCACAGCAGAAATAATATGCATTCTTACAGTCTCTTTTATCAGGATGCTGCATATGCCAGAAATGCAAGTTATTTTTTATTTTCATACTCATAGCCATAGCTCTCTGCATTGGTTTAATCTGGCTCTCCTTGCATTTATAGTAACCTTCCCATTGGTGAGCTTAGAGGCAGTGAGTCCAGCTGGTTGCTTCTCTTTAATATCTCTATCATTATCTCTAACCTCAAGGGTTTTTTTTATCGCCATCATCTTCAGCTGACTTCAATAAGAGATAGGGTCTTGACGACCTCGCATATTCCCTGTTTCAACTCTAGCTATTTTGGGACTTTGTGATGTGGGTCATGATTACAAGGAGGAACATACTCTCTGTCAAAGGATCACTTTGACTCAAATGACATGAAAATAATAATAAAAAGGAACTATGTTATAGTACAATAGTATGTTGGGCTTTCTGTATATTTACAGTTTAAAAATAAACTGATGATACTGGTACTTTCTCAGCATCTAGTATATTAGTTGTTTACAACTGTTTACACACATTTTCAAAACTCTGTGTCTATTTTTCAAAACTCCACACACAAAACCCACAACTGCTCACACTGCAAAAAATGAAATCTAACCAAGTGTTGATAATCTTATATTAAGATCAAAAAATCTATTTGGTATTGTTTTTAGTATGAAAAGACTTACCTAGCGCTCTCTCGAAAGATAATTTTGACTTAATTTAAGAAGACTTTGACTTATTTTAAGGAGTCTTATCAAGACAAATTTGCTCAACGCACTGGCAGACAAATTTGCTTGTTTTTAGGACAAATTTGCTTAACGCACTGGCAGACAAATTTGCTTGTTTTCAGGATGAGATGTCTTAATTTAAGAAAAGTTTGACTTATTTTTAAGTCAAATGAGTTCATAAGAAAGTGCTAGGTAAGTGTCTTTATACTAAAAACAATACCAACTAGTTTTTTTTATCTTGATATAAGATTAATAACACTTGGTTAGATTTTGTTAGATAAGCAGTTTTTGCAGCGCACACAAAATGCAAAATGCCTCAAATCTCCATCAAAATGTCGCAAACACATCTTTAAACCAAACATTCGCCTCACATTACATTTTTCATAATATGACATTTTGGATACATCATACACTGTTGCTCAAAACCTAAAGCTCTTCTGTCTTAGGCTTTCTATAGCCTATGTATTTCCATACAACAGTGAAAGTTATGGTATCAACAAAGAGAAGTTAAAAATACACAGTAAAAATGCAAGCAATATTGAAACCAAAAATAGTGATTCTTCACAAAGAATTTGCTGTTGCGAATACAGTATTTTACAGCTAACAAGAAAAAAAGCAAAGCAGAATACAGTGACCACCAGATGTACATGGAGTTTTGAAAACACTGATTTTGCCTACAGTGTAAGACGGAAATGACTCCATACTATCAAATTGCTTTGCTTTTTCAAGACAAGTGTGTGTGTGTGTGTGTGTCCTAAGTGTTCCTAATGCATTTCTGGAGGCACAGAAAAATGTATTGAGCTAATGGTACTGTAACATGGGGACAAACAAAAATAGAGTAAAAAGACAAATTTTACATAAAGTCAACTTTTTGTAGAACATTACTGTAAGACCGATTACTGTAATTTTCAAAGTATCTGCATTGGTTCTGAATATTTCAACCGGAAATCCTCTAGGAGCAGATTGAAAGGGTCCATGCCTATATAGAGAGTATATCTATTCATAGACCTATACTAAGGCAATGATTGGATGGTGTTCAGTAAAGTAAAGAGTGTTTATACATGTGAAGGAAGAGAGTGAAGCACTGGTGATTTAGTGTGGCATTTTGATGGGTTGTGTTTGAAAAACGAAATCAAGTTACTTCCTGTTAGATTTTTGTGTTTTGTTTTTTTTGTGTTGAAAAAAACTGTAAGTGGGTTTTGAGGTGCACCCAGTCCATTACAGTTTTTTTCAACTGCTTACACACTAAATCTTTGCTTGTCACACAATTTTCTAAACATGTCCTCAAAACATCATAACCCGACACCAAATCTGCAAAACCATACACTAATTCTCAGTGTTTGACTCAGTTTTCAATTGACTAAAACACATTTTGCAAAACATCACACACAATTTTCTACCTAACACACAAAAATCAAAAATCTAACAGGAAGTAACTTGATTTCGTTCTTCAAACACAACCCATCAAAATGCCACACTAAATCACCAGTGCTTCACTCTTTCTCTTCACATGTGTAAACACTCTTTACTTTACTGAACACCATCCAATCATTGCCTTAGTATAGGTCTATGAATAGATATATTCTCTATATAGGTATGGACCCTTTCAATATGCTATGTAAAATTTTTCTTTTTGCTCTATTTTTGTTTGACCCCCCCCCCCCCCCCCCCCCCCCCCCACACACACACACACACACACTTGTCTTTGGAAAAAAACAAAATTAGTGTTTTCAAAACTCCATGTACATCTGGTGGTCACTGTATTCTTCTTTGCTTTTTTTCTTGTTTGCTGTAAAATACTGTATTCGCAACAGCAAATTATTTGGGAAAAATCACTATTTTTGGTTTCAATATTGCTTGCATTTTTACTGTGTATTTCAACTTCTCTTTGTTGATACCGTAACTTTCACTCTTGTATGGAAATACATATAGAAAGCCTAAGACAGAAGAGCTTTAGGTTTTGAGCAACAGTGTGTACATGATGTATCCAAAATGTCATATTATGACAAAAGTATTTGTAATGTGAGGCGAATGTTTGCTTTAAAGATGTGTTTTTGACATTTTGAATGTTGTGTGTCATTTTGCTGGAGATTTGAGGCATTTTGCTTTTTGTGTGAGCAATTGTGGGTTTTGTGTGTGGAGTTTTGAAAAATAGACACAGAGTTTTGAAAACGTGTGTAAACAATTGTAAAAAACTGTAAAATGTTCTGTTTCGTTTCTGTTTTTGTACCAATTCCCATTTGATCTGGCAAAGGTGTGCAGCTACAGTAATGGGTGGCCGTGGCTTTTAGCGGTGACAGCTAGTCAGACCTAGTTGAATGTCAAACTGCTGCTTTGCATAGCGTACCCATATGCTGATGTGCCTGGTGAACGGCAGATAATTGGTTGTGTGTGTGGCACTGCTCAAAGCCCCGCAGAGTATTACATGACATTTTCTGTTCAGGGAGCTTCTCGGAGCTCACTCTGAATATGCAGATACTGGCTTCTGTCATTGGAAGGCTTGGTGTGTGTTTTTGATTGTGTGTGTGTGTGTGTGTGTGTGTGTGTGTGTGTGTGTGTGTGTGTGTGTGTGTGTGTGTATGTGTTTGGTTGTGTATGTGTGCGTGTGTGTGTGTGTGTGTGTGTGTGTGTGTGTGTGTGTGTGTGTGAGAGAGAGAGAGAATATTGGTGCACAGAAAGTGTGGTTGTTTTCCTTTGACAGTGATACTGTTGTGTTGCTTGCATGTGTCTGTGTGCTTGTGCTGTTTTGATCTACATGCATACATCATACACATTGGTATGTAGCCAACTTTCTCTTCCAGCTGGCTGCTGCATGACCCTGGCATTTCATTGTGGTTCACTTTTTTTTTAATTATCATCGGATATAACAGATTTGTTATGTTTGTTTACATCTACATTAGCTATTTAAGAGATACTGTATAAAATCCAGTCCAGTGGAATCAGACATCAACAGACAAGACTATGTATAAACCTAGTTATCCCACATATTAGTTGATTTATGGAACTCCCAGAGGTATAGACAGCAGAGGTGTGCAAAATTCCAGAATTTAATTGAAACTGGCTCTTAAATTCCAATTCAATTCTTGAATTTCACTTGCATTTCAATTGAGGTAGCAAACAGGAAGCAGAATTGCAATTTGAATTTTGTACAACCCTGTTAGACAGCACACTCATTCGTTTATTAAAGCTGCAGTAGGCAAGTCTGACAGATTGAGGGGACTTAGCCAAAATTTTGAATGTTTACAACTCTAATGCCCCTCCCCCACTACCACCGAGCATTCCCTCATCAAGTTTGTGCTCGTCAGTACGCACCAGACTGCACCCGGCTGTGATTGACAGTCATATCTCAGACAGTCCTGCTCTGATTGGACCAGAAGAGCCGGGAGCTGTGGAATTTTGCAAAACAAATAACAGGCTCTAGGTGGAGGTAGAAGTGCGGGTTTTTTCTAAAACCGGCTGATTTATGTTGTTCTGTCGGAGCATAGTGTTGGTTTCAGTGAACATGATCAAAAAAATCTTGCCTACTGCAGCTTTAAATTAAAGGTCTCTATTAAAGGTTAGTGTGAGTTTGTGCTGTTTCTAATGTTTCTCTTCTCAGATGGCTGTGTGATGACAGTCTACGTGCCACAGTCTAGTGTCTAACCCTTCAGATGTCTAACAGGGGTTTTGGTCTGAGGTCTGCCACCATCCCACAATCCTTTCTGCACGCACGCACACGCGCACACACACACACACACACACACACACACACACACACACACACACACACACACACAGCACCCACCTTCTGTCTGGACAGGCCCTTATTAGAGTAGTTGGGTGGACGCAAGGGTATGTGCGTGGGTAGGTCTGGCTGGGCATGTCACCGAGCGCCTGACCCCGATGTACAGAAGAGCCCCAACCCCACCCCTCCCCTCCCCCTCGAGGTGCCCAGCTCATGAATGTTTAACAGCATCCACAGGGATGGTTCATTTGGTTTCTCTCTTTTATTTTGAAGTGTGTGCGGGGGGAGGTGTTTAAGATTAGATCCAAGCATGCTGAAACCTTAGCAACCCCCCCCCCCCCCCCCCCCCCCCGCACACACACACACACACAGCCATAGCGTGCTTGCTATACCCGGTGGCATCTGTTAGTGTCACTTATTCTCCAACAGAGTTTTCAAAGGAAAAAAAGTGTGTCCAGTTCCCTAAGGCCAAAAAGCTATTTTTATAAAAGCTGGGATCTACCTGCATTATTATGGTAACAGAAGCCCTCTTCCATATAGCTGTAGTTGCATCATAGAGGGAATGAGTCAAAAAAGATCAAATCATACATAGGTATCAGCTTTGTTAAATACAACTAGAGTTGGTTCACTTACAGGACTCCTCAACATAGATGCCTTGTGTGATGGCACGGTAGAGCATATTTAATACCCTTTCATATTATAAAGGAATTATTCATTCATCATGTTCAGTATTGATATCAATTGTGCATTGGTCTCTTTCATCTGACCCGCTTTTTATCTGAGGGTACCTGCCTACGCTAAAACATTGCTGAACAGAGGGGCCTGCGGAAGATCAAATGAAAATATTTATTATGCCATGGTTTGTGCCGCCATGTCTCCCTTGCGAGTAAATCTTGGGAGCATGCTGCTGTTCCACTTCAGTGACTATGTGACTGGCAAGTTGTGTAATAAGCATGTGTGTGTGTGAGTGTGCATGTGTGTTTGTCCCCAGGCCAGGTTGGAAAAGCAGGACGTCCATAGTGTCTGAGCTTTAAGGGTTATCATATAGGGTTGCTGTTTTTACGGTCATAGCAACCAGGCTGTATTCTGTGGAAGAGGAAAAGACATCCCTGTTGCTGGTTGATACATAACTTGAAATATGAAATAATTTAGTGATTAGTCAATTACAAAAACATTCTAAATAAAATTGTATTTGAAAGTTAAGAATGGGATGCCTGAAAAAGAGGGATATTCCGGCAGACAGAGAGAGAAAGTGAGCACTATACACAGCCAGCAGCCAGAAGCACACAGCACACGTAAGTAAATATTCAGCCCGGGGCAAAAACTTCAGAAAGTGGCTTTCTCTGCTGGAGGGGATGTTTCACTTTTGTGTAATGACAAAATGTCTGATGCAATGCTTATCCCGCTGTCTATTTCAGGAGGAGCAAAAACGGATGAAGTCATGGAAGTGGGTGACATTTGACGGCGGAGCTCTCCAGTGGGTAAGGCTGTGACAGGCCCAGCTGACTTCACGTGGCCTGAGGAGAGAAATGGTGTCTCGTAAACTCCATCTTCCTCAAAAGAGGAGAGAGAAAAAAAAAAACAACATCAACACAGACATAACTGAAAACCGAATTGCTCTTGGAAAATTTGCCCGCAGCTGCTTGTCTCTCTACGCTGGCAGCTACTTATTTATGCCCGATAAGACGCCATCTAATCGAGAAGGCTTGGCCGCTCGGGTAAGGCGAGGCGTCTGCATGTCACAAGAAATAACGCCACTGAGCCGATACTGTCAGGGTGGGAGCACAAAGCCTGCCAGCACTGAAAACACAACCCATCCATCTAACTCCCCCCTGCAACAACCCCCACCCTCTCCCCCAGTCCAACACCCCCAACCTCACTACCACCGTTACAGATTCTAGTCTGCGCTCGTGTCCTCTTTCCCTACTTGTGTGTGTGTGTGTGTGTGTGTGTGTGTGTGTGTGTGTGTGTGTGTGTGTTTGTGTGTGTGTGTGTGTGTGTGTGTTTGTGTGTGTGTTTAAAATGATACAGGCACACTTACACACAGCAAAAAACAGCTGAAATGTTAACTATCTTCCAAATGGACCTACTGATGACAGAGGATGCACTAGCAGTTAGCCTGACATTGTCATAGTCTGATACTGCTCCACTGGGATGTGATTATAGTGCGTGTTCCAACCGATTCAGGGGTTCTTCTTCTCCACAAATGCCTTCTTCTTCTCCAGAAATGCCTTAACATTGTTTTCTGGTTATTGCGGTGTCAATATCTTGTAACAGACGTGATAGAGAAATCTAACCCTAGGAAGAACCGGGAAGAATTAAACACTTTTTATTTAAATGTCAAAATGACAAAGACATCATACCATACTGAGAGTTAATATTTTGTCACTAGGAACCTACATCTGCCCTCTGTCAAACACAGTTGCATTTTCAGCTCTGAACAAAACCGTTCAGGAGTTCTGGTCCGAACCATGACTCCAAACAGCTCTGGTTCGGGCATATACTGTAGTTGCTCCACAACAGAACAAGTCCAGACCGAACTTCCGAGCCTGCAAAAGTGGAAATTACCTCAAATCGAGTTAAAAATGACTCAGAGGAAAGAGCAGTCCCTTAATTAAAGCAATGACCAACAACCAGGGAAGTCTTGGGCGCAAATAGATGGCACCAAATGTGGGCTATATCCTCGGGCAACCACCAAGGGCCTGTGTCCAACAGTGGCAGCAGAGCAGCAGCTAATAAACTCAGTTCAGTGATATGGGGACATTCAAGTGCTAAATGACAACACTTTCTGTATTCTTTTCCAAAATGGCCTTGAGCATCTTAAATATGAGGGGCTTAAAGCTTTTTGTGCATGTTTATGAGTGCACTCCAAAAGCTAGTACAGAAGAAAATGAATGTATCAGTAACCACACATTCTATTGTGTGTTGTGTCTTTGAAGAGAGAGAGAGAGAGAGAGAGAGAGAGAGAGAGATTGTTCAAAGACCATTGAGTTGTTGCTGGTTATGAAAGGTGATGCTTCAACGCTTGGGAGATCAAAGCACTGCTCCTCCTGTTCCTTCTCACCATGGCTTTGCTCATCCTGTGTCTCCTTTGAACTCTTTGCAATTCATCGTTTATTCATAGCTCATCTTCTATTTTTTTCTCCTATCTTCAAGTATCTATCCTAGTTTCTCTGGTTATATTTGATGTGCTTAAATAGGTCCAAAGAGCCCCTTCATCATTTCATATTCATTGCTTTCCTTTGCTAACCTGACTCTCGCCAGATGAATTTCGTTCCTTCTAGCTCCGCCTAGCTCCACTCACTGGGATCTGGGATCGCTTCCGTTGAGTGATTTCGGCACCAGATTTTATGGTAGAGCCAATCAGGACGCAGGGCGGGAGTTTCATAGATGTGACGTAGCGTAGAAGCGACTGTGAGACTGTTCTCAGCGTCACGGGTTAGCTTCGATGTGAGTGGTTGAAGTAGCACGTCAATAGATGACGGACAAGTGGCTTATCCAATCATATGCAAGGATTTTTGATAAGGCCCAGCCTTCTGAAACACCTCTCCAATGGATCGATCCCAGATGGATGAGTGGAGCTAGCCGGAACGAAATTCATCTGGCGAGAGTCAGGTTATTCCTTTGCATGCCCTGTGTCCAATGAGCATTAAGACCAATGAATTCTCCCTCTGCATCAGTCTCTCCCTCTCTCTCTGTCTCTCTGTCTCCCTCTCACTTTCTTAGCATGTCTCACTCCTTGCTCTACACAAGTGACAGCAGCTATGTTTGCTTAAGGCAGCTTCCTCAATAGGTGGCCTCAGTGCCAATCAACAGGCAGGGGGTTAGGACTCTGATTCTAAGGGCCCAGCACTGACAGGGGGTCCCCAGAGAGCCCCCCTGATAATACTATATATTATCGGGGGGCCCAGAATTATTGTCTGTCACAGGGCCCAAATCTTCTACAAGTAGCAGCGCCCCTGTCAACAGGTGTGCCCTTCTCTTCAAAGGTTGCGCTGCATGGTGACATGATGGGAGGGAGTACATTTCCAAATATCATAGTCCAGCAGTCACTGTGTTGGGTAGCTCACATACATAGGTTTTCTGTCCATTTTCAAAAAGAAAGAAAAAACAGGTAGATGGTGAGAGATCCGTATTTATTTTTAGAGCAAACAATGGCAAAAGCACACAAACCGCTGTATTTGCCTGTCCACCGCTGATGCCTGTACTGCATCGGCGGTAATAAATGAGTGTCCTAATCTACATGTAAATTGGTTCAGGTAGGTACACAAATGATTTCATGGGCAGTTAAGTACTTTTGTACTGATGCGGATACAGATCAGGTCAATGAGTTCACAAGACGCTAATGCAGCAAACAGAGGGTTAAATGTAACTAGCTTTGCTCAAACAAAACCTATTCTTTGCTTGTCAGAGCTTTTCTTTCTCAGCTGAACACAAAAGACGGAGAAGGTAAAGATTTTACATTTTTATAAACAATAAATACAGTATGTCACAATACAAACTCTATTCCTCATGATGACAGGACTGAATGTGGCTTTCAGACATAAATATACAATTAGCCTTCATCCAACATTCCAGTCCTTTCTTTCTGAAGCGCATTGCAAAAAGAACAGTGCACCTCAGATATGCTTAACCAAAGAGTGTTCTGCACGAACAAAGACAGCATTTTAAATCCATGTTGTTTAGCCCTAAATGTTCTTTGAGAATTCAAGTGATCCAAAAAAATGGTACCTTGTCAAGTCTTCATTGTACAAATACACATTTTTAAACATTCCCCTTTCTGAAAAATATACACTCATATTTGCACATATTTCAACCATGATTTCAAGCCAATTACATGTTAAATGTAGGGTCGTGCTTAAATAATATTGTAAATGTAACTGCATTATGCAGTCTTACTCAAAACTACCAGTTCAAATAGACCGTAGGTTAAAAAAAAACTGAACTTCCACTTTAAGCTGAATGTTTTTCTTTATTAGTTCCCTCAATTATATCCTACTGAATTGAACTTCCCTTTGTTCCTTCCTGTTTCTATTTTCAGTTCAAGTAGAAATACAGTATAACCATTCAAAACTCATTATAATTTAAGAGTATTCCTTTTTCACAATATGTTAGACAACCAAACAAGATCCCTGAAAATGGATTGAAGCCTACCAAGTCAGATGGAGGGTACCTAAAACCTGATGGTAATCGTTTCATCGAAGCCTTCTGGGACCAGCCCTCTTCCAACTCACATCTGTCGTTGCTAGATGCCTTTAAACACAGTGGATGAGATCCTGATAAACACTTTTACAAAACATGAAAAAAAATAATAATAATAATGCAAGAATATTACAGAATGGTAAAACTATCTAGCTGCTTCCTGTTTGGAATGATCAGGTACACACTCAATGTCCCTTTCTAAACTTCCCTGAAGCAGAATGTCAAGTATATACTTGGGGTTATTCATACAAATGGCTAATAACCTATTAAAATACTTTTAAAATCCTGAAGCTAAACTCGTCTTATGATACTGTTGATGATCAACAATAGTATCACTAATACATAATTACATCTGAAAATCATCGCCCATGATTTTCAAATGTTAAAAATGTCTTGTACATGGGCGTTGATTTATTGATAATTCTAATTTATCATAGGATCACAACTAATGACTGCCTTGATGCACTTTAGAGATTTCACACTAAAACTGTCAGAAGAACTTTACTACAGGGCAGCAAGAACAATAGCCTGGTTTCTCTGAAATGATACCACTCACTTTTCAAATATTTCATGATTTCAGTAATGTTGAACATGCAAGTACATGGGAACTGCATGGTCTTGTATTGATAGAGGAAGTGGTAAGTAAACATATGAGACTGATGCAATCAGTCAAACTTGCCCACAGTACTTCTCATTTATGACTCAACTCTGCTAACTCTGCTAAGTCCCCATACCAATACTAACAGTCAGAAGCATTTCTATGAATAACCCCTCACAGATGGTTTGCGTAATGCTATATTCATAACACAATGAATGGCTCCTCGACCAACAGGCACCACTATAGCACAGAGATTGACGGCAATGATGATGACTGAATCAACGGTAGCATAAACTTCTCTTTTTGCCTACACTACATTATACTACACGAGTTGGAGAACTATCACATAAGTCAGAGTTCCTGGCTGTTACGCAGAGACGCACAGCCCACTGATGTTCTACAGTATGTAGCAGTGCTTATCAGAACATTGGGAATATAAGAACTAACGCTGGCGGAATGTTCTCCAGCATTTGTCAGCAGCAGCACTATGATATTCTCAGATATTCACACATGGCGCTATGATGCTATTGTGCTATGATGCTTTTTGACTGAAGTATCACTTCTTTTTTCAAGTGATTTGTTTTTTGTCCGTTTTCAAGTGATTCTGTTATCACACCTGAACTTTGACCCCCCACAGATTCCCTCGCTCTCTCTTTATCTGAGCATGGGCTCATCGCCGCCTGGCGAGACAAGGTCAGGCACGTCCACGTAGGGCTCGGTCTTGTCCTCCCGCAGCCTGGCGTTGTTGGTGGTGTGGTCGGCCACGGTGGTGAAGGACAGGTGGTCGTGTTCCAGGATGCTGAGTCGGTCCTGCGGCTTCTCCTTCTTCAGGTAGAACATCTTGCGCAGCTGCTTGAGCTGCTGCAGCTCACAGAACGTCTCCAGAACCACCAACATGGCGATCAGGCCCAGCAGCAGGTAGACTGGATAGAGAATGTGGAGGAAGAGGAGGAGGAGGAAGAGGAGGCAGAGATTAACAGTGACACAGAGCAGACAAAATAAGAGACAGATAGAGTGAGAGGGAGGAAAAGGAAATGACAGAAAGACAGAGAGAGAGTGGGAGGGAAGGAGAGAGAGAGAGAAAAAAAATAATACTTGGTTGAGTCATAGAAGACTGAGACCCATATATCAAGTCTAACTACACACAACAGACAGTACGAGGGCGTCATCGTGCGCTAGAGAGAGGGGATGGTTAAACCACGGCGACTGATCTCTTGCCAAATGCGCCCATCCCTCTTGTTTCACATCATTTCCAACGGTCGACCCAAATCAAATGTTCTCACATCCTTGGTCTCTGTGTGGAGGAGAGAATGGACCATCTGCACTTATCCCTCCTACACACACACAATGGCTAAATGGCTTGTCTATCTCTGTTTCTCTGTCCATTTTGTTCTATCACTCAGCCTTGATATTGACCAGCCCACGCTGTTCGGTTGCTTCTCAAAGCATGACCACCAGGGGGAGTGAGAGAGGAGTCTCAGAGAAGCCTTTTTTGCAGTTCCTGTTCTGCCCACAGACACTCCTGCATTCTCTCCAAATCTCCCTCACCAGAGCATGCAGAAGCTTGGGCCTGTTGCTATGACAACAGCCAAAAATCTGTTGAAAGTGCAGGCCTATTTGTCAAATCCCAGTGTGAAACACCACATAGGGGCCTATCAATAATAAACAATATTTGTTAATGTAAATGTAATGTAAATGTATGTAAAACTATATTATTGTAAATGTAAATGTAAATCAGGTCTATAAGCCATGTATACTTGCATATACAAGGAATTTGGTCTCTGCATTTATCCCATCCGTGAATTAGTGAAACACACAGAGCACACAGTGAACACACAGTGAGGTGAAGCACACAGTGAGGTGAAGCATACACTAACCCGGAGTAGTGAGCTGCCTTGCTACAGTGGCGCTCGGGGAGCAGTGAGGGGTTAGGTGCCTTGCTCAAGGGCACTTCAGCCGTGGATGTGGGTATGGGAGAGCAGTGCTCAACCACTTCCCCAGCCCACATTTTTCCGTTTGGTTCAAAATGAACTGGATGATATACATTTGCTATAAATTGAGAAACAATGTTTGACAGACACCAATTTTGACAGGACCATTCATTGAACTTAACAAACAAAGTAGTAAAGTTATGGCAAAACAATATTTTCTCTACATTATGGACCATATGTTGTGTGCTGTTTCCTTCATGACAGGATAGCCTGGGTGTTCCCATGCTGCCTTGCGCGCGATTTGATTCACGCTGATAAGGCAGCCTGGAGACCATGGAGCAAATTTTCGCCTGAGATAGGGGACCAATCACAGAACAAGGGGGAAAGCAAGACGATGATGAGCTATGCACAGACGCATTTGATAGACATGCGTGGCACCCAATAAACGGATCTGGGCATTTTTTTCAAATACGAGAAAATTAACGTTTGGTTCCCAGACCACGTCTCATTGAGAAGTGGTGGCGCTAGCCAGGCTAGACAGGATCAACAAGAGTGTCTAAACTGTGTGGTCTACTGTTACATTTGAAAGTTGTGGTTTTACATCAACAAAGCTTTCCCTTTTAACACAATGGTGTGAAACCTGCTTTTAATCTCAGTTCTCTTTTATAGTTCCATCTCAAAAATGCACTTTCATGGTTGTTACCCAAACAGGAAGTAGCCTACTGTAAGTACTGTACCTATTCAACAGTGTTGCAACGGCCCACTTGAATACAAATATGGGGGAAATCATTGTTATTCTGCTGTTCAAAACTGCTTTTATCTGCTATATTAAAATAAACAAAAAAAGAGAAATGTGCCCATCTCATTCCAAATGCACAGGCCAAGTGCACAGAAGGCATGGCGCACTGAAAACACTGAAAAGACCCCCCATCAAGCTCAAATCTGCCCCTTGCTTCTTTCCAGGGCTGGCTGAGCATTCTGTATTCGGCCCAGGGCTGATCTGGTTCTTATGAAAATGCAGAATTTACAGGAACAGACTTTAGAGAAAACAGGTCAATCTCACACCTGTTTGTGCTGATGGGAAACTGAGTTTGTCCTGATAGTGTTTCACTAAATGATACAACCTGAGTACTGGAAATTTAACCTTAAGATCAACAACAACAAGTGTGCTATGCCCTTGTTACTTATGGATTTCTTCCTTATCTTAACTAACACCATATTTAAAATGAAACGTGATTTCATATAATTTATCACACAACAAACTAGAACTTGCTGGGTTGGGTCGCTGGGTTGCTGGATTTACCATGTTTACCAACCTGTGACATTTAATGCAAAATTAATATTGTTCTTTAAACATACTACTGACACAACAGAACTATGAAACGATAAAACAAGCACTACCTACAGTAACAGTCTTATAGATTATATAGTAGCTCTAGAAGCTAGATATATACATTCATAACCAAGCCTATACTATTCTCTTCTTCTATCAGCAACAGAAGATCAACATCCAAAACTTACCAGTTATTCCCACTTTATAGAATTCACGGAACCTCTGGTTGAAGGCCTCCCCGGGCACATAGTCTCCCAGGCCTATGGTGCTAAGCGAGATGAAGCAGAAGTAGAAGGACTCCAAGAAATTCCAGTCCTCCTCCAGTGCGGAGAAAATGGCCGCCGGGATGAGAAAGAAGCAGGCCACGGCCACCATGGCCAGCAGGATGGCATGGACGATGGCCACCAGGGGCTTGGACAGGCCCCAGTGGGTGTGCACATACGTGATGGGCCGACGCGTGCTGAAGACCATGATCCTTTGCACCACGGCCGTGAGGAAGAGGAGAGTGAACGGGATGCCAATGACAGAGTAGATGATACAGAAGGCCTTGCCTCCACCTGAGAGGGGAGCAGTGTGGCCATAACCTGCATGGGGAAAAAGAGGAAGTAAAGCTGAAATGTTATCATCTGATTTACAACCTGAGGCACATCCTGGAGTGGAAGGAAACCAAGCAATGAGTAAGCTTGGTGTCAAAAATCAGAGATATATGACATATATTTCTAACTTGTTTCCAGTAAGTAGTTGTTCATGGATTATTACAGTCTAGCCAGAAGTCTCAGGGAATAACGGCTGCTTCCTGTCAGCTCTCCCCAAAGACCCGAGTGATTGGTTGACACTGCCACTGTTTACACCAGATTAGTCTGTTAGTGTTAGCTATGATGGTGTTATCCTTTATACATGTAACCACACTAAACAGATGGGTGTGGTTTAGTGCAAGAAAGCATGACTGAGCCATGGTAAAAAGAACCGGTCACACAATATTAATATTATAATTAGGGATGTCAATTGATTAAAAAAAATAATCGAATTAATTACATACTCTGTGATTAATTAATCTAAATTAATCGCATATATATTTTTTGCTGTGAAAGTATTTTAAATATTTAAATTCTAATGAATCATTGAATAATCAGCATTAGTGACATTAAAGTTCAAAAACTCTTTTATTATTATTTTCACTGTTCAAATAATTGCCATAATAATCTATGATATGACCTAATATGCTATGGAAATAAATTCAAAAGTGCTTCGGGAAGAAGGTTTTTTTTTCACATACAAGGCATTTCATTGCAGAGGACTTTATTTTCATCACTTTATTTTTTATCAACACCATCAGGCCGTTTTTTAAAAGTAAATGTTCCAATCAATGATCCAGGCAGCACGTTTTCTTCTCTCTCCATATTACAGTCTAAATTTTACTGACTAGAACGGCTCGGGGTCAAAGGTCATACGGAATCGATTAATCTGCACTAATTTTTTTAATCAGTTATTTTTTCTCAAATTAATTAATCTAAATTAATCAGTTATTTTGACAGCCCTAATTATAATATTGATATTGCTTCATTGTCCAATAGAAACGGCACGGATGCAGAGCACATAAATGTTTGGATTAGTCACAGATTAAGTTACAGGAAAAGGGAATATTACAGCCAAAGAAACATTCCTAAATTACACTGCATTAGGCCTACTCTTAGAGGCAGTGCAACAAAGAAATCTAACACAGTTATGTGACATACATCAAGGACTCTGTGTAACCTCTCTAAATGTGTAGCACCTCTTTGCTAATAGGAATCAAGTTGTGTGAATTCACTGTAAGGGTGGCATGCTAATTAAGCTTCATTTAAGAGTCCTTTCCTATTGTTCTTGACAACACATAGCCTGTGCAAATTGGCTTTTCACTTCTGTAAAAAATAACCTAAATGGGCTAAATAGTTTAGGTAAGAGGATGTACGCTACAACACTGATCTAGCAATCATGTGGTTGGGGGCATAACATAGTGTGTGACTTCCTGTAGCTGCCAGATTGCTGATTTACCATTGCAAAGTAAAACCGTTATTGGCCTAGTTGTCCCAATGGTATTACAAGATGTGAAAGGAATCCTCTCCACATACAGCCAAATTCTACTGAAATTAAGTCACTCTCCATCTCCACCATGACTGTAGCCTACACAGAATGGGTTCAATGGAAATAAAGGTTATCAGTGCAGTTTAAGGGTCTTTCTTCACCTGTCTTGTTCAAAGTTCCCCATACTTCTGTTGTGGAGAAATAGAAACTGTTATCCTGCATTTTGCGTAATGTGAGATAGAGAGCCACCTCTCTGATATAGGTCTTCTAGCAGATCATTATGATTGAGATATCACAACCACACCTAACACAGTGGCTTCACAGTCTAACTTTCACACACACAGAGACTTCCCTTGCATCTCGCCCCTCTGTTCAGTTTACTTTCATCGGCACAATATATGCTGAGGGCATTTCATCCCAATAAGACAATAGCACAACTCAAACAGAATGGAAACTGGGTAAGCTACTATCACATGTTTGTGTAGCTTTTCCAGGCCAGTCATTCAAGATTACCACACTCGGGTAACACAAATGGCAGGTGTCCAGTATCACCAGTCGAGTCGAAGCACGAAAACAAGGCCTGGCAAACAAGTCAATATTGCTCCAAAAAAAGTACATCTTTCCAGTGTAATTCGGGCTATGATAAAGATGTAAAATGAGCAGTAGGCTATTAGAGAAAACAGGAAGCTTACAGTGCCAGAAAATTGATGATTTCACGTTGGAGTCCCTGCCCTAACACATCTATTTAAATGTGTCAGAAAACGTCAAAAGCAGAAGACCAAATAGACAGAAGTAAAACAATGGCATAAACGACCCCACAGTCTTATCATTTTATTACACTCAAGGTAAGCTTGTCCTGTTTGCCAAGCCTATCATGAACCTGTAAAACAATAGGCTATTCTTTCAGACAGGGCCTGTGCAGACCGTCGTCATGAGCCCTGAGACGCTCACCTGTCGTTGTCAGGACAGTGCTCGCAAAAAACAAAGCGGAGGTGAAGTCCCAGTTCCAGTTAGATGATGCGTTGTTGAGGATAGACACTCCGTAGTTACTGGCCTCGAGTGCTTTGGCCAGAAACTCTTCCAACCGCTCTTCAGACAGACATTCATTTTCCTGAAGAAATAGCCTTTTGGCGGTCCTAAGCTCCTGACGCCGTAGGTCCTCATATGGCAACTCCACCGATGAAAACACAACGGCACCGAAAATTAGATATAGAACGTACCCCAAAACTAAAAATAAGAAATACCATGCCGATTTATTGCTTTGAATTAGTCGCACACACGAATTGCTTGCGAGAGACTGGAGCATTTTCAAGGTTTCCAACACGAATTAAAATGTCGATTTTCCCTTTAGATCGTATGCCTAGACTCTGTCGTTCCAATATATTCGTAGGCTATTCACTGTAAATATCTGGCTAAAGCCGCGAAGCATTGATGTCCGCGCGTCTGTGAATTTAGTTTCTTTTCTCTGTAGCCTACCCCCAGCCTTTTGCGCTTTCGCTTCACGGTCATGCAGCGAGCCAGATGATGTGGCGGAGGAGATGCAGCGAGGCTGGACTATGTGACGTCTGTTCCTTCTGTTGCCCACCAGGTAACCGCGGAGTGTAGGCTGCGAGGAAGCGAACTGTAGCCTAACCTTCTATGCCAATGTTTAGCCAACCTAGCCTACTGTAGCCTAGCCTAGCCCATTGGGGGGCAATGTGCATGGACTGTGAGATCAGTTCCTGCCATTCCTACAAATTCATACACATGGGGTTTCTAATGTCTAATAATACTGTTTTCCTCATTTTTGTGTGCCATTCTATTTTATGCCATTGAGGGTTGAACGTATTATAACCATAACCATATGAACATATCTGTGCGTTGGTGTAGAAAAATAAGTCTAGATATTGTGGCCAAAGTAGCAAATATTCAAAAACTTGGTTGTGCAACATCTGCATACATGTGCTTCCTGGTTATGCCTTGTGTGGCTATATCATTATAGTTCCATGTGATATTCAGAGTTGTCTGAGGGGCGTATAAGCAGGGATAGAAGGTGGCACGGGGTGAGCAAAACTGACTTATCACTATCTAGTGAAAAGGTGTCATAGCTTAGTCTACAGTACTTGTTACAGTTTGAATATTGTTTACATAAGTGGTTCTTTTTGTGTGGCGAGTGGCGACCCCCCAAAAAACATTGGCCAAGTCTCGCGACCCCCTTATCTCCAACTGGCAAACAATAGTTTCACTTTGGAAAATATTGTGAGATGCATTAGTGACAGGCAGAACATGTGTTCTTTCATAGCGCTATGTCAACACCAAAGGTACTGTCAATGGCAGCCTTTAACAATCTGATTTATTATTTTCCAATTGATAACTGGCGCTGCTGTGGCAAAAGAAGGCAATGGCATTCTGTCACTGGTAAGCTCACACAGCATCTTTGAGCTAATCATTGCAAGAGGCGCAGGTAGGCCTAAAGATTTGCAGCATCCCCTTTTGGAGGAGCATTATGAAAACACTGAATTGTAAGCCTGCATCTATAGGGCTGAATATCCCAGTTCATGCATATTTGTCTAAAAACATTTAGAAAAATCATTTTGTGACCCCTCCCATAATGTGACCACTCCCTCCGCCACCCCCAGTTTAAGAACCACTAGTTGTATGATCACATAAGATGATGTGTCCCCTTTCACTTTCTTCTTCCATCTGCTTCTCTTCTTCTTATCATGATTACAGCCTTCCCTACAACAATCTACATGTACCTACATGTACCTACAACAATCTACATGTACCTACATGCCTACATGTACATCATCCCTACACCCAATTTCTGTTGACAACAACATTGTTGTGCAATGAAACTGAAATCTAGGCTAAACTACACAATAAACTATAGCCTATAACCTCCGAGGCACTCCACAGATATGACTCGACACATGGAGCTTCCACCAATAACTTGATTTGCTTAGAATATAAGCGTAATTTGAACATGGTAGATCAAAATGCATTGAATATCAAAGTCTCTGATATGTCCATGCAGATTTGTTTGAAAGATATCTCCTGGACATGAAAACATTTTAAATTGTTAGTATACAAGCAGTAATACACCAGTAGCTTATGTTAATGCAATGAAGCAGTCTTGCCTGGGCCCAGATCTCACTGCCCTACCATGGGTTTGTAGGCCCACAAAAGAGGTCAAGAGAAAGAGAGAGCCAGGGGTGGTCCTATATCAGGGAAATTATAGCTGCCTGTACTATTTTTACAGTGACCTCATTTCCTGTCTCTTTTGCAGAAATCACACTGTTGCGTAATTCAGGTTGACAGATCATTTAAACAACTTTGATTGCACACAAAATACGTGGAGCCAGGCTGTTCAGGATGGAGGGCTGCACAGGAAGAGCAACGTAATTTAAGAATGAATGAAAATATATTGCGAGAGCTGTGGCAGTCAAGTATACTGTAGGCTCATCAGATACAAGCACTGCTATATGAACTCAGCAATGGCACTCAAAAGAACTTCCTCAAAAATGAAACAGTTAAAGTTAGAGACTTGAACGAAACAAATGTACTCTTTGGGCTTAAAGATTTGCTGGTTCACTATTTCTTCACTTCCTCTCTAAAAAGACAGATTCAGGAAGTCAGATTTATAGAATTAATCAGATATGGGACTCTACATATATAGCTGTGGTGATATACTGTATGCATAAAAAACAGTTCAAGAAAAGTTACGTAACTGATATAAACCCAGTGCTACCTTATGGTGGTGCTCTTTCGGTGGACTTAGATTCAGGGAATGAAGTTCATATTATATGATGCCTGTGTCTAGTTCTGCTACGTGCTTGAGGAGACCTACTGAATGTGTCACCTTGGCATACTCATCAATCAACTACACAAGTGGTTCAAAGATCACAAAGAATTTCTCAATGAATTTTGCTTATATATTTTTTTACACAATATGTTAAACTAAGAACAGGCAGGAGTGAAGATTCATTCTTTTTTTTCAGCTTCCCTAAAAATAAAATGTGAGGAGAAATTGAAACACATTTTCAGGTATTTGAATGTTTTCATTCCATGTAACTAAATAAGCTTATTCATTTTCCATACAGGGAAAAACTGTGTGTGTGTGTGTGTGTGTGTGTGTGTGTGTGTGTGTGTGTGTGTGTGTGTGTGTTTGTGGTATGGCCAAGATTTATGTGACACAATTGCTTTTTGTAGAAAATAACAGTTCAATCAATGATACTGTATCCTTAAGCCAGGGGTCTCAAACTCAGAACTCGTCCTACAGGCCACTTTCCCGGTGGTCTTCTTGAGGGAAGCACCCTCTGTTATCTCAAACGGTTCTTTAAAGCCCTGATAAATAGGGGTTGCACAAAAATTCCCAAATCTTGCTTTAGGGCACACCTACATTTCTTTAATTTCTTACATCAATTTCTTACATTCTGCCATTGTATTTGAGACGTTTACTTTCTAAATAGCATACAATAATCGCACACTGCACCATAATTAAGTTGTCGCCTCATTATTTAATGATGAAGAATGAGTCACATTGTCTACTTAATTGAAACTGCTGATGCTTCTGGTAAACTTTTCACATTTCGCAGACATTTGCTCATGTGACAACTACAACACATTTGCAGAGAATAGCTGTATTGGTTCCCTTGTGATAATGTCTTTTAATTGTTTTGGTTGGCAGAGCCATTGAAACGCAAAATGGATGTGCAGGCTGAATGTCGTTAGTCTGCATATAAATCAACCAAAGGGTTGCAAGAAACTGTCTTGCAGGCTGGATATGGTTCTCGGGCCGGAGTGTGAGACCACTGCCTTTGCTTTGTTTTTCGTAAACATTTTTCATGATCTTGGAGCCATGTTGCTCAGTAGGCCTCAAAATAATCAGTGTCCTGTGCAGCTTTATTTCTGTGCGACAAGGAATGCTAATAGCCAAGGAGTCATTGGCGGGGACCAAATGTGCATGGTCAGTGAAATCAGTTCCTGCCATATGTATGGGGTGATATGTTTATGTTTTCTTTTAAGCAATAATGTCTAATAATACTGTATTATTAAGGTAGTGTGTAATTTCTCAGAAAAAAATTACCAATAATGACCAATAGTGATCTGTACTTCCATAAAATGTTCTGCATTCTACAACTTTCACATACAGCAAAGTCAGTGTTTTCCTGGCAATTCTCTGTAAGCAAGTTTCTTCACTTAACTGAGATCCTCACCTCGGCACTCCCTTTCTCTGTCAGATATTTCACCATTTAGCATACCATAACAAGTGATTATTTTGAGTGAGTGATACTATAGCCTAACAATTTATGTCTTGATTTTGGGAGGGACATTTTCAGCATTTTTTAATATGGGGGGGATTCAGTGAATTGCTCTCCATGTTGTAGTAATGTGAGCTATGTCAGTGTTAAAATAAATAAATAATAAATACACCTTGGTGTTTGCACATAGTGCTGACTCCTGGCTCTGTAAATGGGCTAGCATACAAACATAATAATAATAATAATAATAATAATAATATAATAATAATAATAATATAATAATAATAATAATAATAATAATAAAGCTTTATTTGTATAGCACCTTTCATACACAGAATGCAGCTCAAAGTGCTTTACATTTGAAGCATGTAACACAATAGTAGTCAGTCAGTCATTATCAATCACTTTTCTTTGCTGTTTATGATATGCTCAGCAACATATCAAAAATATAGAAAATGACGTCATAAGACTGGCAGCCTTAACCCTCTTACCCCCCACAAGCACGCCATATGGCGACTGTGGCAAGGAAAAACTCCCATATTCCAGGAAGAAACCTTGAGCAGAACCTGACTTAATAGGGGGAGCCCATCTGCTTCTGGCTGGCTGCGCCCTCCAATAGTAGCAGATGTAGAATAATCTGAAAATGTAGTCTACAGGATAAGATGAGTTAACTAAAAGCTTTCCTGTACAGGTATGTTTTCAGATCTTTTTTACATGGTGACTCAGACCAAGCCATCAACAATCCCAGCATGGATAAAATATGTGTATAGGCAAATCATGGATCATGAAGGAAATAGAAAAATAAAGTGAAAGGATTATTGGAATATAGGGATTGTCACTAAAACAAATGGCAATCAAATTATGAAGAGTGAACGCAAAATCCAATTCAAACTCCATTTAGTCTCCATGTAAAAACTTGGTGGCCCACCTAATGACAATGCCATCAGTCCATTTGCCTCTTTTATGCTACTGAATGTTCGCTCACTCAACAACAAGGCCTTACTCCTCCACGAAATAATTCTGGATAAAACTTTGGACTTTCTCTGCCTGACTGAAACATGGCAGAATCCCCATGAATTTATCACACTCAATCAAGCCACTCCCTCTGGATATTCCTACATCCAAAAGCCTCGCAGCTGCAGTCGTGGTGGCGGCCTGGCTGTTATACACCGCACTGACATCCTGTTAAAAGAAATCCCAGTCACAACATCATCATTTGAGTGCCTCCACTTCACACTGTCTGGTGCCACACAGCTCCAGGTGGTTCTTGTCTACCGCCCCCCGAAAGCCTCCTCCTGCTTTCTACAGGAGTTCTCGGACCTGCTGGCCTCAGTCTGCCCCATGTCCCCAGCTACTCTCATACTGGGTGACTTTAACATCCATGTAGACTCCAGCAGCTGTTCCTTCGCTGTGGATTTCCTCTCACTGTTGGACTGCTTTGACATTAAACAACATGTACAGGGCCCTACACATGCCAAGGGGCACACCCTGGACCTGGTGTGCTGTGTTGGCATAAGCCCCTCCCATCTCTACTGCACGGACCCGGCTGTCTCCGACCACCAAGCCATCCTGTTCTCTGTCCCAGTGTCCCTCCCTAAGCAGCCTACAAAAAGGTCTCACATACAGGAACACAAAGCGTGTGTGTATACCTACGCTGGCTAACACCCTAGCTGCCAACCTCGCTATCCACCCCTCTAACCGTACTGCCGACGGCTTGGTGGAACACTATAACAGCGCCCTCGCCCTCAGCCTCGACTCTGTTGCTCCACTCACCACCAAGCTGGTCTCCTACACCCGCCCCGCTCCCTGCTTTACCCCAGAGCTGCGGAGGCTTAAGTCCATGGGGCGCCGGCTTGAGAGGCTTCACAAAAGATCCGGCCTCACTCTCCACCTCGAAGCCTACAGAGACCACATCAAGTGCTACAAAGAGGCTCTCACCCAGGCAAAAACACTCCATTACTCCACACTTATAAACAGCCAACAAAAGCATCCGAAAATGCTTTTCTCCACCATCAACCGCCTTCTTGACCCTCCCGACGCTCCGCAACCCTCTGATGCCGCTGACCTCTGCTCCAGGTTCCTGGACTTTTTCCACCAGAAAGTGGCCATCATCCACCGGCAGCTCCAGGCATCCACACCCTCCCCGCCGGCCACACTACCTCGGCAGGACATGTACCATCCTTCTGCCTGCCCACCACAGCGCCGCCTCTCCACCTTCTCCCTGTTGGATGCTGATCAAGTCCTCGACCACTTGACCAAAGCCGGGACTTCATCCTGCAGTCTGGATCCACTACCCACGGCCCTTGTGAAGGCCTGTCTCCCCACCATTTGCCCCCCGGTGGTTGACATCATCAACGCCTCACTTGGCTCTGGTGTGGTACCCTCCAGCTTTAAGTTGGCGGCCGTGACCCCAACACTCAAAAAGACAGGCCTGGACCCAGATGACCCCAACAACTACCGTCCGATCTCCAACCTTCCGTTCCTGAGCAAGATCTTGGAAAGAGTAGTGGCTGCCCAGCTACAACATCACATGTCCCACCATGAGCTCTTTGAACCTCTCCAATCGGGCTTCAGACCCCATCATAGCACCGAAACCGCCCTCATCAAAATAACAAACAACCTCCTGATTGCTGCAGACAACAGCCTTGTTTCCATCCTCATCCTCCTCGACCTCTCTGCTGCCTTCGATACCATTTCCCACTCCATCCTCCTCTCCCGTCTCTCTGAGCTCAACGGCCTTACCGACACTGCTCTCTCTTGGTTCCAGTCTTACCTCTCCAACCGTAAACAATACATCACTCTGCAAGGCTCCTACTCCACCACTGCAACAGTTAACCATGGCGTCCCCCAGGGATCTGTCCTTGGCCCTCTCCTCTTTACCATCTACTTGCTCCCCCTCGGTCAGATCATCCGCAACCATGGACTCAGTTTCCACTGCTATGCAGACGACACCCAACTGTATGTCAGCACCAAGCCCTCCTCACAACTCCCACCAATACAACTCAACAACTGTCTGCATGATATCAAAACCTGGATGACCAACAACCTTCTGAAACTCAACACCAACAAGACAGAGCTCATGGTGGTGGCCCCAGCACCACTGCTCAGGAAGGTTGGAGACCTCACCCTGGTCATCGACGGCTGTCCCACCTCCCCATCTCCTAAAGTGCGGAACCTGGGCGTCATTATGGACTCCACACTCTCATTCAGTTTCCACATCCAGAGCATCACCAAATCTGCCTTCTTTCACCTCCGTAACATTTCAAGACTCCGGCCATCACTCACCTACTCAGTCACCGAAACTCTCATTCATGCATTTGTCACCTCCCGTCTGGACTACTGCAATGGTGTCCTGTCTGGGCTGCCCAACAAAGCCCTAGACAGATTGCAGTATGTCCAGAACTCAGCTGCCAGGGTGTTAACCCACACCAAGCCCTGGCAGCACATCACCCCCATCCTTAAGAAACTCCACTGGCTGCCAATCAAACAACGCATCAGCTACAAAATCCTCCTCCTCACCTACAAATCACTTCACTCACTGGCACCCAAGTACATCACTGACCTCCTCCACCCGTACACCCAGTCACGGTCCCTGCGCTCCACCAGCAAGGACTTACTCTCCACTCCCCGCACCAGACTCAAGACCTTTGGTGGAGGGGCTTTCTGTGCAATTGCCCCTACCCTTTGGAACACCCTGTCCCCTCCTATCCGTTCCGCCACTTCTCTGACACAGTTCCAAAAGCACCTCAAAACACACCTCTTCTCTCTTGCCTACCCTCCCTAAACCCCTACCCTGCCCCTGCCCCCCTTATTATTATTATTATTATTATTGATGTAGCTTCTCATTCAACTTACAGCCAGAAAATCCTAGCTGTGAGTGTTTCTTAATGTGATCATATGATGGCTTACTGCCAATATCAGTAAACACACAATCTTAAAACAATATGCCAGTCCCATTACCATACATTTCCTCTGTCATAGGTAATTGGTTATGCTGAGGTGGATTAGCATAACATATCTCTATGGTGATTGATAGTGAACAAACAGCTATATTAATATAGAGCAATGACTTTCATAAATCCCTCAATGTGCTGGTTGAATTTTCCTCCTCCAGCTCTATTTTCTATTTACGTGCCTCACCATAAATATGTGATTGACAGGACAGGAACAGCACGAGCACATTGTTACAAAGAGCTGCAGGCCCAGAAGCAACATCCCCTGTCTGGGCATGCATTTTCATGAGCTGTGAGGGAAACATTGTTTGTTTTTTATGTTTTGTTTATGTGTGTGTGTGTGTGTGTGTGTGTGTGTGTGTGTGTGTGAAGGTCTTTGCATAGGAAGTGAAAGTCAATTTCCCTGTGAAGCTGTTACATGTATGTAGTTTAATGTCTTAGACTTGCTGTTCAAATGTCCAAGAAACATTTAAGTCAGAAACTTAAGTTAGTTGAATTCAAGTGTTTTGAAAATAAGCACTGATATGAAACAAATCAAGAAGTTGCTTCTTAATCCTCTTGAATGTGTGTTTTATTTGTTAAGGTTGTTACTTTCTGGTTTTCTCCCATGAGTGTGCTCTGTTTCCCATACACATTCAGATGTAATCTTTTTCCAGTAGGCTATTTAGAGATCTTCCTCCATCAGTCTAACCCACAAGCATTTTCACTGTGGGAAAATATGGATTCATATTGCATGGAACTGCTTAATAAAATGGTTGGGCGAGCCCCTTGAAGCAGTCAGGCACTTGTGAGCAGTGCAGAACCAATGAGACACAACATGCAGGGAGTCATTTGTCATCATCTGTCCTTGTGGGACACACAGATCTGACGTCTGACTTTCCTTTGTCTGCCTACGACTCTTAGACTTTTAAACAAGTAGGCTACAGGACTGCAACCTGTCCAGGCAGGCAGGCTATGACAGATGCGTTGGTCAGCTATGAGTTAATATAGGGCCTCTTTGAACCAGTGCAAACAAGACGAGGAATTCCATTCTCATAAGGCACAATTTTAAAATGCTTACGGTCATTTAAAATGCATTGAGCTGGCCTATACATTTTATGAATGCAATACTGTAAAGGATGTTTTTGGATAGTTTTGCTTTTTGTGTGACCTCTAATGCAAGGATTCTTGTACTAACTTTTCACAAGTAGGCCTATCCCTCTTAAAATGAGTGTGTTGAAAATAACATGATGTGTTAACGCATCTCTATGTCCAGATAGGGACAACAAAATTTGTGTTATTTCTAACACATTACTTTTGTTATACTGTGTGCACTCTTACAAAATGTGTTGAAAATAACAGTTTGTTTCTAACATTCGTTTTAAGAGTGTAGGTTACTGCCAAGGTATTGTCTATCGAACTAGTGCCACCTTGTGGTAAAAAGAGAAGCTCATTTTTGACAATAACAAAGCATGCATTTTCCAAATACTCTCACTGATCTCATAAACACAAAAGCACATGACAATTCCTCTCCACGTATATAATTACAGTTGCCGCAACAAATACATTATATCTTAGCATTTTGTAGTTAATCAACAGAGCAGAAAAATATAGTCCATGTTCATAGGAAGTCACATACTGATGCAATTCACTGACAACAGGGGGCCTTATTGCATTTCAGCTCATTGCTTCTCATTGCTCATGGCTTTTGAAAAAACTCTGGCACACCCAGATTCACCTCGCTTTTTTGTAAGCCTGTGTGTCCAATAGCCTAAGGATGTCTGAATTTCCTTTACCATTGATTCAAGTTATGTTGAGTATGACTGGGCCACCTTTTGCTAAATAGACACTTTGTTCAGAGGTTTCTGAATAGGCCAATGAGCCCTAACATTACTTCCCTCTATGACTTCCTGACTAGTTTTTCAACATTCTATCCACATCTACCAGATCCAAATACAGCATCTTTCTCTCCAACTGCTCTGGCAACAGACATACTCTTGTTGGTCTCAAACAAAAGTGCTTCCTCTTAACCATCACTGAAATCACTATGATTAAAAAAAAAAAAAGCTTCTAGCCTGACTGGGGGGGGGGGGGGGGGGGTTAATATGGTTAAGTAAGCCTACTGATCAAGTAGCCTACTGATCAAATTAATCACTAAAAAAAGATCTAGCCTATTAAACACTGAATGCCTACAATATTAACAAGATTAACCTAATGGAAATCCTAATGATGTATTTTTGGGGGAAAGTAAGCCTTCAGGCTAGTTTTTTGGTGCAACATTTAAGGAAACTGTTATTTTAGCTGCAGGCAGCTTGTGTCTCCCCTCTCCACCCAAACGTTTGACATGTTCATATTTTCACCCAATTAATTTGCATGCACTGCTGAATCGTCACTGGGAGGTTTGTCTGCTGTGCTGCGCGAGTTGCCGTAGCAATGATTTCTGTCACTCCCTCAGCGATCGCTGGAAAGATGGCGTCAACGCACTCAGAGGCGAGCCTCAACTCTGCAGGCGGATAGAGTGTGCAACAGAGGACGCCGAGCGACACACCCCTGCAAAATATCGTGCATTTCTCAATAATCTTTGCCTTGTCATGGTTGGATCAATGCAATTATAGAGGGGACCAATACAGGCATCGCCCCGCAATGGAACCGCCAGACCACGGCAGGTAAGCGCATGAGAGAAGTTGGTAGGTTCGTGAGTAGAAACTACACAGCCGGGAATCTACTGCCGCCACATTGTGAGACAAGCATGGAAAAACTGGTAGAGTAAATGGTGCACGCATGCGCGTTGCCTTGTGATCGTCTTCCTGCCAGAAAATGACCCTCATGCAGTGCAACCCCAAAGAAATTTGGACTGAAGTTGCAAACTTTTTGATAAAAGGAATATAGCGCATTTTCTCCACATATGCACGTTATTTCCAGGTTTTGCAAGTACCACGAAAAGTAAAGAAGATGTCAGTTCCTTAAGAAAGGTAAAAGTTCAGTATTGAAAGTGGTCTGTGTCATGCAACATCACTTGTTAGCTCGCTATGGCTAGTTTAGCTGCATTGTCCATTAGCTGTAATGTTAAACCAAGTTTACTCTGAGTTAGCTGCTCTGAGTGTAACGTGGAAAGAATTCAACATATGCTGCGTGTTCAGGATTTTGCTATCCTTCAAATCTGAAACATTATTGACATTTTAAAGTCCCTGTTCTGCATTTATCGCCACTTAACGTTAGCATGCTGCTGCAGGTCAGATAGAAATGGCACTCTGGTTGCACCAGCTGGATGGTTTTAGATTAACGTTAGGCTAGCTAAAGCTCTTTGTCTGTGCACAAGTGCTAACGTTAATCTTTGCAAAACATTTCTGTTGGTAATGAAATATAAATGCTTGATATTGTACGTTATTGACTATAAGTTCTATGAAGGCTAACTGTGAACCGCAGTGGGTCGGTTCTGGTAATGTCCGATTTAGCCTTCCCAGAAAGCCACCCGTTTAAGTTATCCGCAGTTTGAACTTGGTGTTTTGCAACTGGATTGCCATGGTCTGTGCATGACGTTATCGCTGCAGCCATCGTTAAACATTTTGCTCAGTCTCTCAGACTATATATCCTATAAATAATGGCGATTTGAAAGCTAAATAATTGTTAATAATAGTTGTTAATTGTTTTGGCAACTTTTATAGCCTACTCTAAATGCTGTGAACGTATGCTATCGTGCATAACTTCACTCGTTTGAGAGTTGATTAATCCAAATAATTTGCTTCATAAACGACAGACCTGATGGGATTGACAATGGAGGTACTGGACTTAACTTTTGCAGACGCCTGTTTGGTTCTCTTGCCATGACAGGAATTGTCCCCATTGATTAATCACAAGACATGGTTACCACCCGGTTTGGCAAAACGCATGCTCACCATATACCGTCAAAGAAACTGGTGTTTAGCAGCTTTTTTTCGTTAAAGATTGATGGACCTAATTTTGGCGCACGCATCGACATAATCCTGTCTCTATTGATGGCGAAGGACGTTGTTGTGCCTTTCTCCTAACTTATGTCATTGACCTGTTTATGCTGTTGCCCAAAGGCCTTTGGAATGTGTGCTGCCATGTTTCAGACTCATGTCTGTGTTGACCCCACACGAAGTCATAACGCGCCGCCTTTGCCCCTGAGTGCGCTAATAGATTTTGAGGAATGCGTTGTTGTGTCTCCTCTTTCCTCACACACCGACGCTGTCTCCTGACTCATCTTAAACCCGCAATGAAACCCGGCCTTGCGTCTGATAAGACCCAAATGCCATGTTTAATACATCAGATAAGAATGCTTATGTCTGCAATACAGCCATAATTGGGGTTAAATATGTGCACTGCAATATCAGTCAATTTGTTGAACAAAATATTTTGTTAATATGTGTAGTTTGATCAACATATTTATGTGGTTCCTTCTGCCTCATTACCATGTCAGTACTCATTAATTCTCTCTTTGCAAACTGAAACCTGCTTGCGCAAAGAATTGTTCTAATGTAGAACATGGCAGAAGCTGGGTTTTGGGGTAAATTCCTGCAGGGTGAGTTGCATTCTTGCAGCATGAGGTGATGCCAACACCCTCCCTTGATTCCTCTGGTGCACACAGTAAGCACAGGAAATGGCCCACAAGGCATATGCATACAATTAGGTAGGCCTGATGGCCAAGTTGCCCCTCGATAGCCTCAGCATATGAGTTCTGCATGGTTACTTGTACTAGTGGCTCAGAAGGATATAGCTGTTTTGATGGTGACAACCAATCTCTTGCACTGGTATGGCATTAGACGAGTCCCTTCTGCCTTCTCCCACAAACATTCCTGGGATAGCAGGAAGTGGTGAAAAGAGAGGGAGATTGAGTAAAGGAGAGAGAGGGAGAGAGTTAGGCCTGTTGCCCTGCAGGCAGCAAAGGCTGCAGCTCATTAATAGATTAATTTGCCCACACTCCTCCTCCCGCCACACACACACACACAGAGGACATTCTGGCTTCCGGGAATGCTTCAGCATTCCTTCTTGTACACGGAATGTAATTGTTGAGGAATTTGCATGATCTGTGAATGGTATGCCGTGTTCTCCTCCCTCCCTCTCTCTCTCTCCCTCTCTCTCTCCCTCTCTCTCTGCACTCAGTTCCAGACACAGGCTTCCAAATGTAAGAACAGGGCAGCATAACAGGACAGGTCTGGCTCTCTGTTGTTGAATGCATGGCCCACTGCAGCTTTGGCTGAACGGACGAACTGCGTTGGGGTGGGGGTCCGGAGGGTCTCGGCAGGAGTCCGTTGCTGTGTGGAATGTGCCGGCATTTCCCGGTCGCTCCACCCACGTTCAAGGAGAGGAAGTGGAGTGATGTAATTATGATCAGTTTGTTTGCACGGGAAATGCGCAAATTCCAGTTGATTTTTATGATTCATACTAACTCTGAAGTCACCCTTTCCTTGAAGCCGAACGGACAAAACATGAACAGAAGCAATTGGGCAATTACAATTTTTGAGCATGGTCAGATTTGCAGATACTGAATGGTGTACACCCTTAACCAAGGTCATGGAAAGAGGATGTATTGGTGCATCAGGTTTCTGCAGAACTCTTTGGGCAACTCTGAACAACATGAGCCTTATACATTCCACACATTTTTCTGGTTTCACTTTTTCCAGTTCATTCACAAGCAATAACACTGCAGGGTGTAGATGTTCCTCTGCTGTTTGTTGTTGGTATGCTTCAGGGCGCCATTTGCATCTGATGTGGGCATGACTAGCAGGAAGGCTATGTTGTATGTGCATCAGCTGAGAAGGAAAACAAGGAGGAAGAAAACAAGGAAGAACACATATGGAAAGCAATTGAGTACGTTGTTCCCTTCCACTCCCCATGATAACTGCTGGTTGCAGGCAGTGTACCTAATTGCTGACCACGCTACTTGTCTCTCTCTGTGCGTGCGTGCGCGCGTGTGTGTGTGTGTGTGTGAGAGAGAGCCTGCATGTGTCAGTCTGTGGTTTCCCAGAACCGGGCGTGACTTTGTTATTGCTCCAATCTCTGCATTATTGTTGTCTCCTGCGTATCAGGGTTTCTGTCCGCCTGTTCTCAGGCTTCTCTTAAGGGCCGTGCCCAGAGAAGGTGTAATTACCATGGCTGGCATCTGCCCAGACTAGCCTGGCCGCGGGCAGGACGTGGAGAGGTGCTGTGTGTGCAGGCGGTGGCACAGCAGAGGAGAGGAACAGGGACTGGATGCAGTGGGAGAGTATGGTGGCTCACTGGAAGGAAGTCCTGAACAGGGAGCAGGAAACAAGAAGATGTGTGTGACCTAAAGGACTACATTTGTGCTCGGATGTTGCAGGATGTTGCATGCTCATTTGTCCCTGTCATGTTGGTTGCCCTAGTTCACGTTTTGGCATGATTTAATGTTGTCTTAATTAATGTCTTAGTTATAGAAATGTAGTTTAGGATGGTTGATACTACTATATGCCAAATTGTTATCTTGTGAAGCATCAGGATTTTTATTTGTTTGCTGTCAGTGTTTATTAATTGGCCTGTTAACTATTAGATAGGATGATGCAATGAATTGCCTTCAAAGGGTTATAGTTGGTTTGTTACTCGATCAGTGTTAGATAAGTAGATCATAAGGAAAAAACGTCAGTTGTTCAGTCATGATTTGTTGCTGTACTTGTTGCAAGATAATAGTGTTATGGTCTAAATTAGTATTATGATATACTGTGGGTTGTATAGTGTACAACTGACAATATTTGATGAGAAAACTGTGTATAAAAGTGAGCTCTCTTAGAGATGGTGCTGGCTTTTGCACTTGTGCAATCTGTTCTTTTCCATGAGGCCTTGATTTGCTTGTGTATGCTGTTAGCCAAGACAGGCAGGGGAGGGGAGAGGGGCTGTTAATTGATGTGTTCGCACATGCGACTGGACCAGTGCCCTGGCATGTGCTTGTCCTTTAGTGCTCGCTCCGCTTCCCCCCCCCCCCAGGGGAATAGCTTAGCCGAAGGCAGGCGTTATAAGATCCCATTTCCTTTTCATGGGTAGAGAAGATGTGGCGTCTGACAATAGAGAGGGCCCCAGCTCACCCGAAACCCGCCAGATAACCCGGTCAGACTCTTCCACCCCACCCACACCCCATCCATTCGCCTCGTGTGGCGCGGAAACACAATGACCATTGGATACGTGCAGTGGGGAGCGCGGGCACTCACTGACCAGCTGTGACGGCCCATTCAGCGCTGGGGCTTATGGGCCACGTGCCGGACGACACAATAGCCCGCTCCAGACGCCAAACAATGCCCTTCTGCGGCTGGGGGTCTGCCAGGGCAGGCGTAGGGATGGTTTGGATGACGGGGGTGGGGAGGGAATGGGCAGTGGAGGGTTCAACCTTTTTAACTCTTCCAGCTGGGGGTGGGGGGCTTTGCAGGGGGGCAGCCCGCAGCCCGCTGCACCCTCTCAGGGGATTGCTAGAGCCAGGCAGCCGGCCTGTAGCATTCCTGTGGTCATTGGGTGAGCGCAATCAGTGGTTGTGGCCCCCATTGAGCTCATTCAGGGCGCCATCTGCAGCTGCAATTTACTGCTCAGCAACGGCGTAGCTTTGTGACTCAGGCGGGCCCACAGGTCAAACAGGCCAGGGGCCCCGGAACCTCTCTTTTCTCTTCCTGTCTTTCTCTTTCTCTCTCAATCTCAATCTCACTCTTGCTTTCATAATCAAGTGCTTCTGCACCCTCCCTCTCTTTCTTTCTCTCTCTCTCTCTCTCTTTCTCTCTCTGTCTCTCCTGTGATGGTAGGGAAGGAGGTAGTTAAGGGATAAGATGAGCATGTCTGCGTGGTGCAGACTCACAGACCTGCACTGTCTGAGCGCCGAGGGAGGTGTCTCGTGGCAACCAAACAAACAGGCCACTGTGGTGACGTCGCCACTTCCTGTCATTCCCCAGCCATGCCATCACAGCGCTCGGCCCAGGGCTGCACCTTTTCTCTCAATGCAAACACGTTCTCTCTACTCCTCCCTCCCTCTTTCTCTCCCTCTCCCTCTCTTAGTCACTGTTGCTTTCTTTGTCCTGTTCTCTTGTGCCCACTCTCCTACGTTCTCTCTCTCTCACTTGCTCTGTTTCCTTTTTGTTTCTCCTTCATTATGTCCATTATCTTCTGCCTTTCCTTTTATACCCACACCCTTCTCTCTCTCTCTCTCTTTCTCTCTCTCTTTCTTTCTCTCTCTCTCTCTCTCTCTCTCTCTCTCTCCCTCCCTCACTCAGCCCCTCTCTTTGGCTGTTGCACGGCTTTATGCAATGAACTTTGCTCGCACGCCAAAGGAAAGGATCCACCCAAGCATGCACACATATCCGCGGGCGGGGGGGGGGGCTTTGGACACACCCAAACCGAGTGTGTGTGCCTGCGGAGGCTGGTGCTTGTTTTACGCTCACTTGCACAAGAATGTGACAATTACTGCCAATCCATCAGTAGCGTTCAATAAGTTTAATGAGTCTACTCCATACACCTACCGGTAGTCAGAATTAAGAGAACACTAGCTGGTTGCAGAGAACACAAACTCATTTAGGCTACAGCTGTGTCTGATCAAAGTGGATGGGGGGAGGGCATTGAATTCTGTTGGTGCCCTGTTGATGGCTGTGAGCTGTGGGGTGATGCCCGTGTGGTGTGGCCGGTTCAGGGGTTTTTTGGGTGGACTGTGAGGGTGTGCATGGGCCCTGTGATATGGTGGCCATATGCTGCTGCAGGAGCAGCCTGCTAGAGTGCATCTGGAGACTCGTGGCACGCAGCACAGAGGGTCCCAGCAGCAGCAGGTGCCTGGCCTTCTGTTTGCTTTATGGGTCTAATCCCTGGGGTGGGGGTGGGGGTGGGGGGTGGATGGAGAGTGTGTCGGTGTGTGTTTGTGACAGATTGTGGGGCACGGTGAGTGACTCCAGATGGGCCACAGCAGCAGACCCACCCCCCCCCCCCCCCACACACACACACACTTTCCTTCATCCTTCTCTGTCCTCCTCTCCTCTCTCTGTCTCTGCCCCTCACTTTCTGTCTTTCCCACCCCTCCCTGCCCCTCCTAGGCTTTGTGCAGAATCACAACAGATTTGCTCTGGCTACTCTGGTGAAAGTGATCCAGCCTTCCCCTTGACACCATCCGGCAGGCCCCACCGCTCTCTCTCTCTCTCTCACTCACTCACTCACTCTCTCTCTCTCTCTCTCTACTCTCTCTCTCTCTCTCTCTTCTCCTCTCTCTCTCTCTCTCGTCTCTCACTCTCTCACACTCTCTCTCTCTCTCACACTCTCTCTCTCTCTCTCACTCTTTCTCTCTCTCCTCTCTCGTCTCTCTCTCTCTCACTCTTTCTCTCTCTCTCTCTCTCCTCTCTCCACTCTCTCCTCTTTCTTTCTCTCTCTCTCTCTCTCTCTCTCTCTCTCTCTCTCTCTCAAACTACACACATATGATACTCACACACATGCACGCTCACTGGTGCACACGTGTGCTTGGCAGGTAATATGCCATCTTCTGTTTGCTTTCGCCTCCACGCCCCAGCACAAGTGCCCCTCATTGTCCCAGCCTGTCCCCAAAGCACCCCCACCACACACACACACACACACACACACACACACACACACACACACACACTCCAGCCTCTAACCTTGCCGGCACTAATCCTATTAAAAAGCCTTAAGAAGTGCTTTGGGGAACCACCCCCCCCTGTCCCATGCAGCACTAGTGAGGCGTGGTGCTCACATTCTTTGTGTCTTTTCCCCTTCTTTTCTCCTCACTCGCAAGAGGAAGTGTTTCAAAACTCAACTCCGTCTCCCCCTGCCTCTCAGGCAGTGGCTGTTTGACCTGCCCGATGCTCTCAGGCACACTTAGACAAAGGCGATATTCACCAGCACCACTCTTCAAAAATATTCCCTTTTTTCATTTCCTATTAGATGTACTGCAACTGTTTCTGAATGATGCACTTGTTTTGCAAGAAACCAGGAAAGGATTTTGGAATGTCTTTACTTCACGTAATGTAATCGTAATGGTTTATTTGCCTTTGCATGCTAGCCTAGTGGGGGCTTCTTGGGTGTGCTACCCTTATAATGTTTCACCAAGCATCTTGTATCATAGAGTTGTATCCTAAATTCTGTAAAACAGCAACAGTAATTAGAAGCCATTGTTTTATCCTGTTCCTTTAGACTTGTGAAATGGTGGTCATTGGCCAGAATTGGCTGCATTGTGATTGAGTTTATTTTTCTCTTGGAGTCAAGGGCAGGCCCAGTCTGCAAGATTTGAAAACTTCTGACCTCAATTTTATCAGCAGTGGCATATTCCAAGTACGTGGTTCAGTGACGAACTTATGCAATTCAATTCAAAGAATTGAAAGTGGTAAACTGGGAAAGTCCTATGACTTCCTTCCTCAAGCAAAACAAGCTCTGCTCTTAAGAGGTTTGTCTTACTCAGCGTTAAATTTAACCCAGGAAGTTTACATCTGGCTGTGTTAACTGACCCACATTACACACTTGGAAAAAAGAGCCTGATGTATGTGGAAATGTTTGGTACATTTTACTCTGATACTGTATCGGCGCTCTTGTTATATCCTGAATAATCCTGTGCTGTGTCACATAGGAAACTGGCAAAATGCATTTCTGTGACCGTTCGAGAAATGAGAGGAATAGTTCAGTGTTTAAATGTATTGGTGTGTCGCTGTCCACTCAAGAGTCTTGTGAACTGTGAGCCATAGCCTACATGTTTATTCAGTGTGTAAACCGTGTGCTTTATGTAATTCCGCTCATCACCATGTACATGCTTCCCTGTAGGGACGAGGAGGACGACCCTCCGAAAGATGTGCCTGGCCGCTACATGGAGGTGGACGAATTGTCGGACGAGCCCAGTCAGGAAGAGGAAGCCCTGTACGGTGCGTCGCCTCCTTGCACCCCGCGGCAGATGAAACGCATGTCCGGCAAGCACCACAGAAGCCAGGGCAGAGCTGCCGGACGGTCCCCCAACAAAGGTGAGCTGAGGCAGCGGTGGCGCCTGCAACAGCATCCAGAATATATTTTGGTCCAAAGTTAAGTCATACAAGAAGGTGAGGGGAATGAGTAAAGAGTTATTTGTAGCCATGGAAACAAATTGGATGAAATTGGACAAAAGCGTCTGTTAAATACCGAAAACATAAACATGGATACCACTGTAGAGTCCCACTCACTGCTCGCGCCAAGCGACATGCTGTAGTCTTCCTGATTTCTGTTTCAGCGTTTTGGTAGCAACATTGTTATTTTTACGAGACAAGAAGAAAATACTGAATGAGAATTATACTTTTTAACTCGCCAAACAGAATCCCTAGCTAGTTTACTGTTGTTTTAGCTCACACCTTACTTTGTTTGTTGACATCTTTGTGACCCATTGCATGACTGTGGTTGCCTTGCCTTGTTTCACTTAGTCTTGTTTGCAAACATTCTTTAAGTTATTGCTACTTTAAATGGAGTTTTTACATGGAGTGTTTAAATGGTTTAAACTCCATCTTTAAATGGTTGTCCATAGCAATAGCTAGGGCAGATGTGTAGGTTGGGATGATGTTCTTTGCAGTTGAATTGGACTTTGTATCATAGATAGATAGATAGATAGAGACTTTATTGATCCCCAGGGGAAATTCAAGGTCTCAGCAGCATACATACAGCACAAACACATTCATAACACATCATAACCCAAGAACCCTGTGAGTGAAAAGGGATGTCTGTCAAACTTGTATAATATGGCTTTTTGCCAAATGTCTCATACCAAGGGACTACCATAACATCAGTGTGCAGAGAGCAAATGTTGGAACCAGTAAAGGGAGAGGGGTGACATTGTGTTGCTGAAGGAGTTAGTTTACATCAGTGCACTCTTGTCAGCTGTGGGCCAGATTTGCCTTAGCCAACTTGGATTCTCAGGAAAGATTCTTTCATAAGCGTAGAGCACACACAACCCTGATTCACATTTTACCACACACACTGCTAAGCGGATACACAGAAGACATGTGTTTTTAGCATAGGTTTATGCCTGTGAGCGTGTATATATTTAGAGTCAACTGGCGGCTAAGTTGACCAGGCTCTAGACGCTGAAAAAGCAAGACCGTAAATCTGCCATAGTTTGCAGACGCTCTTAGCATCGATGTCCCCCCTAATGCTGTACGGAAGTACAGAGGAAATAGATGTCAAATGCTAGGTGATTTGCATAAGTGAAAACCCATGCACACACACACACACGCACACACACGCACACACACGCACACAGAGAGAAATAGAGCCTCAGTGCAGTGATTTGATTGAGTCGTTGGTTGAGTCTGTGCAGAAATGGACCCGTGTATTACTGCAGCTTTGAAAGCAACAACCCTCCGTGTGGTTTTGCGAAGGCTACCAGACATGCAGTGATGTGAATGTGCATTGTTGAAAGCCCTGTATTTTGGCCTTTTGTCATGTTCACAATGGTGAGGGAGTGAGATGAATAGAATGTATTTACAGTAATGGGAACCGGTATGACCAAAGCAATGTGTTAGGTCACTCGTATTCTTTAAATGGCTGTCAAGGTCTCATGAGTACTGCAGCTGGATGAGTCGGGCTGCTTTTTTTTGTGTTTGAAAAGAAAAGCTTTTGTGGCCAAGGCGTGACATAACGGAAATGGCTTCCTGTTTCTTCTCTCTCATCTCCCTGTCTGGGGATGCTAGTGTTGATTATTAGCGCAACTAATAAACTTCCTAGGTGATCGGGTTAATGGTTCTCATTTAATTTACTCTGTGCATGTATTTCTCTTCTTGGATAAGCTTTAACTGTGTGTGTGTGTGTGTGTGTGTGTGTGTGTGTGTGTGTGTGTGTGTTTATAGACAAACTGGCCCCCCCTAGCCCTTCCACCTCTCATCGCTCCCCGCTCCGAGAGCGGGAGCGTGAGACCACTAAGTCGGTGGAGCCCCCCCCTGAGGAGCCCAGCTACCGGCAGGGCAAGAAGCAGCGCTCCACCCAGCGCTCTACCGACCGCGACACCAAGAAGACCTTCCAGGTAGACCTTCCAGGCCTGTGCAATCACTCCAATTTTGACGTTTCTGCAAATGTAGACAAATTCTTAACTGTAATCTAGAAAAAATGGTTCCGTTCAATGTTGTAGTATGATCTGATTTTGTTGTTTTATGTATATTTGTTACATTATATACTTGTGTATATTTATATAGCGTTGAGCTATATATATGCTTATACACTACATACTGATGTATAGACAAATATAAATAGGCCATTCCATTAAAGTCAAATATATAGGCCATAAAGATAAATATATGTAGGCCATTAAAGTCAACTGTTCAAAAAGTCTAGTTTCTTTTAAAAACAGATCATGATTTCAATACTGCCAAAAATAATTGTGATGCTGACTTCTGCCATAATTAAGATGTCCTACTTCCAGGGTGCCTTTATGCTGGACCCACTGGGGAAGAGCTCCACGCTGGGCATGGACCCGCGCAAGCAGTACCTTAGCCTGGGCTGTGGCAGCGGCAAGCTGCCCGTCAGCATGCCGCACGGACACGCGCTGCCCCGGCCCCACCGGCAGACGTCGCGCACCGACTGCCCGGCCGACCGACTCAAGTTCTTTGAGACGCTGCGGCTGTTGCTCAAGCTGACGTCCATGTCGTCCAAGAAGAAGGAGAAGGAGCAGCAGCGCGGCATGGAGAACCTCACGCTGCTGGGCCAGAGCAAGGAGGTGGTGTGGCTGGAGCTCCAGGCCTGGCACGCGCGCCGGACCGTCACTGACCAGGACCTCTTCCTGTTCACCGAGCGCCAGGCCATTCCGGACATCATCAACGAGGTGCTGCGCTTTAAAGTGGACTACAGCTGCCTGGGCCTGGGTGCCTCGGGAGGCAAGCGGGCGACAGGGACGCCCGTTAAAGCCGACAAAGAGGCACCGAAGGACAGCCCGTGCGGAGCGGCGGCCGGCGGCGGCGACTCCTGGCCGGAGGTGGACACGGCAGCGCCGCTGGGCTGTGGCGCCGAGCGGCGGGAGCACCTCCAGCGGCAGCGCGTGGCCTTCGAGCAGGTGCGGCGCGTCATGCTGCTGCTGGAGTCGGTGGAGGCGCTTTACCCGTCGCTGCAGACGCTGCAGAAGGACTACGAGAAGTACGCGGCGGCCGACTTCCAGGGCCGCGTGCAGGCGCTCTGCCTGTGGCTCAACATCACGCAGGACCTCAACCAGAAGCTGCGCGTCATGGGCACCGTGCTGGGCCTGCGCGACCTGGCGCGCATCGGCTGGCCCGTCTTCGAGGTGCCCTCGCCGCGCAGCTCACGCGGCCACGACGAGGAGGACGACGACGGCGACGGCGAGGAGGACGAGGAGGAGGAGGACGACGACAAGAGCGACTCCACGGCCGTCTGCATGGCCGACAGCGACGGGGAGGTGGGAAGGGAGAGGGACGCCGACACGGACGTTGACAGTGACCTCTCCCCCTGCCTCACGCCCAAGTTTGCCCGGCTCATGTGCGAGGACGAGTTCCTGCTGCCTGAAGAAGGCAGCGGAGCAGGGACTGGGGAGGTGGTGGCGATAGGGACTGGGGCAGGGCCACTTCCTCTGGACAGAGTGGCGGCGGTAGAGAGTCGGTACTGCCCCACTGCCATCTACCGGCCCTTTGTGGACAAGGCACTGAAGCAGATGGGGCTGCGTAAACTCATCCTGCGGCTGCACAAGCTCATGGACCGCTCGCTACAGAGGGCTAGGGCAGCACTGGTCAGCCAGTCCCCCACACAGGAGGTGAGGACTGAGGGAAAGTGGTGGCCAAACCTGGGGAGAGCTTGATTAGAGCTTGAAAGGAGATTAAATTACTTGTTCTTATCCGTCCTGAAGTCCCTCTGTGCAGAGATGTGCTCTTTACTGATGTCCTGCTTCATATATAGCCTACCTAATACATTATTCAGACTAAGCAGTGGATAAACAGAATCTATATGTTTTATTTATCAGTTGATTCATTAGCAAATGTATTTAATTTGTTTTGGTTGATTGATAAATCTGTATTTCTACTTAGCTGTTTATTCCTCAATCATTCATTCAATTGAAGTGATGATGCAGTAAACTAATAGCTATTGGACATGGCATGACCTTGCTGATTTATGACCTTGCCAGTTCAAGTTAGATAATGATATCATGCTCCTTATCAGTATTTGCAGACTGGATGAGGTAACCTGGTTTCAGTTTTGACTACATAGCCAGCATTAAGTACTTTTTTAAAATGTATTTACCATAACAACCAAGTCATCAGGAGAAAAAAATTGTTTGAGATTTTCCAAACATATTTTACAGTTCAGATGCATAGCACAGACTGGAGCGTTAAAGGTTATTCAACTCTCCCTCTGTGACCTGTCATTTTTTTAATTTCCCCAGTTCTCCGACTTCCCGGACCCCATGCTGTACAGTGACTATCTCCCGGAGCTCTCGCGCCACCTGGCCTGCAGTGGTCATTCGGGCGAGGAGGCGGAACAGGAGAGTGTGTCCTGGGCGGAACTTTTGGACATGGAGCTGCCGTCGTTCCGGCCGGCCTTCCTGGTGCTATGCCGCGTGTTGCTCAACGTCATCCACGAGTGCCTGAAACTGCGTCTGGAGCAGAGACCTGCCGGGGAGCCCTCGCTCCTCAGTATCAAACAGGTCTCACTCGCTTGCTCACTCACTCACTTACTCACTCACCACACCATTTCGACACACACTGTAATTACGTTCTCATACATACGTATAGATAGAGGGTACACATGTTTAAGTGTGTGATATTTTGGGGTATCTGACCTGAAAGATACCTACAGAATTTTTGGTTAGTTCCAACATAATGTGTACTGGCATGACCATGCATTCAATGGTTACTTATCTGACTCACCTGTGTTGCTGTTGTTTGTTTGTTTGTTTGTGTGTGTGTGTCTGTGTCTGTGTGTGTGTGTGTGTTTGTGTTTGTGTGTGTGCCTGTGTCCGACCTGCAGCTGGTGCGTGAGTGTAAGGAGGTGCTGAAGGGCGGCCTCCTGATGAAGCAGTACTACCAGTTCATGCTGCGCGGCGTCGTCACTGACCCCCAGGGTGTGCAGACCAACGCCAACATCGACGAGTTCGAGGAGGACCTGCAGAAGATGCTTCTGGTATTGGACCTCACCACACCCTCCAGAACCCTCCCGCACCGTGTTTGCACGTTTGCTTGCACACTTTGTGTTTTATTCATCTGTTTCTGTTCCACCATCATTTAGGTTTATCAAGTGGCTTGAGCCAGTGTTGATTGTCCCTGGAAGTATAATAGCATATAATAGCTATTTGTCAGGATGGAATCGGTATGGGGACTAATCGGCTCCAGAGATTTCATGCTCCACTTTGGCACTCTGGCTTTTCCCCTGCAGCCTGTGTGTTGCCTCTGCATGCCTCTGATAAAAGCTGATAAAAACACTCTCCTGCGATTCCAAGAATCAGGCCCTGGGTCAAAGTCTAAAGCCAGCGCTACTACTCTGCTGCATGCTGCGTGGTTGGGAGCAGACCTGAGAATCTTGCCGTTACAGTACCCGTTACTGTTGCTGACAACAATAAACAGGCTATTTGCTTGGAAACTATATGGATATAAGGGATCATATAGATAAGCAGAGTTTATTTAGGCAATGTAGGCAACCGTTGTCAAGTCAAACTTGCACACAATAAGCCTTTTCTCATGCTTGTGTAGAGACGATGCTAACATTATGACTGTGCCCATAAGTAATAGTAGGTAATAGTAATCTGATACCTAATGGCTATCCACATCAGCCATGTCCATGATGAATCCGTGCAATGATGTCAGATGGTGAGGACTTTAGCAATATTTGTAATCACAATGGGTAATTTTGAAAAACTAGTTGTTTCTCTTCTCCTGGGGTGGTATATTCCCCCCCATTTTATTTGGCATGGGACAGGCGGATATCAGCTGGCGCAATAGCTTAGGCATCACTGTGTGACAGGCCATGGCTAGTCTTGCTCCAGTCATGCATGTCTGGTTTGGAAAGCTGGAGTGAGGAAGGTTTGGTGATCACTTTTACAGGTCATATATCAACTTGGTCATGGGGTTTTCCCGTCGAGAGGAAATGTTGGGTTTTCTTGGTGGCTTGTGGGAAATCACTGGTGTGTTTACCGCATTGCTGTGTCCTGTATTGCTATTACTAAAGGAACACGTCAACATTTTGAGAAATTAGCTTATTCACCCCCAGAGTTAGATAAGTTCCTGTAATTTGAATATGACATCATGACATGTGATTTCTAATCATCAAATCAAACTCCCTGACTGCAACATGCAACAGAGACATCTAGTGGGGTGGCCATGAGATGACCTCATGACCTAGACAGTTATGCAATGTCTCAACGTGGTGTTGTTGTCTCTCTGGCCAGGTGTACTTTGACTACATGCACAGCTGGATCCAAATGCTGCAACAGCTGCCCCAGGCCTCGCACAGCTTGAAGAACCTTCTGGAAGAGGAGTGGAACTTCACCAAAGTCATCACCCCATACATCCGAGGGGGCGAGGCCCAGTCGGGGAAGCTCTTCTGGTCAGTGCTCTCCTCTGGATTTCCCCCCACCCCGAAAGTTTGATCTCTCCAAAGCATCTGGTCAGATAACTTTGTCCCATGCGGTCATTTCCTGCATTATATGAATTAGCTGATGTCACTTCAGATGAATGCGTTTAGAGAATCGTTAAATATAATGATCTATTCTCAAGAGTGCTAAGTGCCTACAATGACATTAGTCATTTTGTGCACATCATCAATCTTTCCACGATAGGAGTGACTGATTAGGAGGAGCTTGTAGTTGGACGCCTGCAGGCATGTTTGTCCGATCGTTTCCTAACCCGTGACTGCTCTGCCCTCTTCTGGCTGTTTACAGTGACATCGCCGGCATGCTGCTGAAGTCCACCGGGGACTTCCTGGACGCTGGTCTACAGAAGAGCGGCGATGAGTTCTGGGAAAGCGCTGATGACAGCACTGCTTCGGATGAAATCAGGTCAGCTAGTCTGTTCTCCGCAGCAGTTGTCCATACACATACCATACACCACATACTCAGACAGTGACGGTTATTATATTGCAGTCAATGCTTCATGTGTGCCAATACATGTATTAGTGGTATGTTTTCTGTAAATTATGGCTCGTGTCTTATTGCCTTAACATCTTTCTAGGGACTGTAAGGAATGTATCTATTTTGTTGAACTGATGGGCATATGTCTATGTGTGTCATAAGATACTCAACAGTGGTGGAATGAGAGAACTCCACTCGGCAGTTGGCCGGTGTGCAACTGTGGTCATAGCCTCCCTTTAAAGTCAGACTTCATTAGTTTATTGCACACCTTCTGTTTTTCAAAAGTATACATTCAGGGGTCTTTGCTTTCGAATAAAATCCCTTCACAACCCTTCAAATGGCTTCAATGTAACTTTAAATCGGCTTTCTAATTTTGGGAATAGGGATCGATCTATCCCCACCTCCTCTCCACACGCTGTTGACCTGCTACTGGCTCCTGCTTACATGTTAGCCAGCTTTTCTGCATCTTTATGAACAATTGACCCACCACAAGTACTCAGGATTGGTTCAGTGCCCTTTTAATGGTTTAAAAGGACTGCAGTTTGAGTTTGAGGCATACTGAGGCTATGATAGGTCGGCTATGCATCCAAAGCAGAAATCCTTGGCCATGATATTAACTTCTTATTTTGGTCATGGTACGTCATGGACGCCATACAGACTTGTTATCAAGGTTAAAAGACATTGAAGGGGGTCTTTAAGCATTCTTGAGTGATGTCTGAAAAGGTCACCTCTCCTTTGCAGGCGGTCGGTAATCGAGACGAGCCGCTCGCTCAAAGAACTCTTCCACGAGGCCAGAGAGCGGGCGTCCAAAGCACTGGGCTTCGCCAAGATGCTGCGCAAGGTAAGAGGCCAGGATGCCGCTCAACCTGCACCCACTCCAGAGGAAAGCAGGCCACTGTGTTCTGACCTGACTATCTATTCTCGCACTGTAGGATCTGGAGATTGCTGCTGATTTCAGTGTGGCCAGTGGAGTGCCGGGTCTCCTAGAAGCTCTGAAAAAAAGGAACTATGTAAAGGTAGGAAACAAGGTTGGATTTGCTCCGCTTTTTTTGCTCACTCAGGCAAGTATATTTTCTCTGTCAGTCATTTGTTTCTTTCTTTCTTTCTTTCTTTCTCTCTTTCTTTCTCTCTTTCTCTTCTTTCTCTTTCTCTCTCTAATTATTTAATTTCCTCCCCCCAGGTGCTGATCCCCGGGCTGGAGGAGCTGCAGGTGTTTGTGCCGTCGGTGCTAATGGGCCAGCGGCCCGTCATCCTGCAGCTGCTGAACGCGGCGGCCGGCAAGGACTGCTCCAAGGAGCCAGACGAGCTGGCCGAGGACGAAGCCTACCTCCTGATGAGCAAGCACGGCGCCGGTCAGCCCGACACTGAGGTGTGCTGGGCCCAGTGGGACGGCGCACAGCTCAAACTCGTCCCCCAGATGGAGACCGTGGACACCCTCAAGGCCATGGACGTAAGGACAGCTGCACGCACAGGCTTTTTAAACAGGGAAAATTATTATAATCAGCGACTTTAATGCTTGGTTAGATTATGAGAAAAGTGTGGGTTGACAGGGATTAAAGTATTCCGGCACCGTGCCGGATTTCCGGCGTTCAGTGTTTGGCTGCGAAAAAAAATAAATCTTATGTTTTAAAAAAGACTTTCGATATCATACCCATCGCTTTCGAGTGTATGCGTTCATCTGCCAATGATATGAAAGGAGCACAACTCTCCCGCTCTCAAACTAACATAGGCTATTAGCCAATCAGAAGTAGAATGAGGGTCTGGGGAAAACATGCTTCAATCGAGTCCTATGTTTTCGCTAACGCTCTGTGTAGAGTAGAGTAGAGAGAGACGTCACATAGAAGGAGAGTAAGATGAGTAGATTCATGATTCCTGGGGAAGATGCCCACCTAGTTGATAAAGGATTAAAAAATAAATAGCGCTGGGCATGGATAGAAGAGATAGGACCGTAAGACTTTTAGTAGCTGGTGTAAAACGTTGAGAGAACCGGATGCTTGCTTCTGCACCCTGTGCTCGAGAAAGCTAGTATGCAACTAGCGGCAGAAAGTGCTTCCACGACATGAGTCAGACCCCGCTCACAGAGCAGCTGTTCGCGCTCTCCCACACACAACACGTTTACCAGGAGCAACAACCACAGCTGATGTACTGGCATCAATAACTGACCGTGTGTGTGACTTGAAAAAACGTGTGTGCACGTTCATTGCAGAGCATGATCTGTCTTTCAAGCTTGCCCAACCCCTAGTGAATCTATGCAAAAAAATTAGCTGAAAGACAAAATTGCTTTGACTAAACCAGGGGTGTCCAAACCACGGCCCGCGGGCCAACTGCGGCCCGCCACGCACTTTAATCTGCCTTGCCGAGCATTTATTCGTTTATCATAGATCAGGCCCGCCATGCACACACTTTAATCCGGCCTGCCGAGAATTTAATTAGGTTGTCATAGGCCGCTTGCTACTTTTTCCAGTGATGGACGACGTTGTGAGTAACTTTAGGCTACTGCAAACTGCTTTACACTCTTCTTAGAGAGCGATTACATTGTCAATGTCAAAACAGCTTGTTATATCGAGATGCATAGTATCTCCTTTGCAGCAGATCTAACTAAGTTATGCTACTCCATTTAATTGGGAATGCATTTGAGCGTGCATGCACGAGAGGGAGAAAGCGCGGCAGGTTCCAGCTGGCTTGTCATTGTTGATAATTGATATACTTTTTAAATAAGAAACTTGTAAAAGAAAATCACGATGGCAGCAGTAGTTCCCACTACTGACCACTTATAAACTATGAGAGGGGCACGAGCCATAGGCACAGCACTAGCCATAGGCTATATTTGAGTGGAGCTGGCAAAAGAGTCTTAAAGTGACAGTGCACCATTTACAAATGAATTAAACAACATCAAATGAACAGTATTTCTTAAGAAATTAACAAAATTACTTTGTCATTTAAATGATATAAAACGGTATATATATATATAACTGTGAATATATAGTCAGCATGCCAGCTATTTGAACACACACGGCTTAACACCAGAGTTTAAAATACGTATTTCGAAAAAGCTACAAAACTGGCCACAGGATGACCCACCACCCACATAAAAAAAAGTTCAGGCTCCAGATTTGTTTTTACTTCAATCCCTGGGGTTGAGCAGAGCATAAAATACATTATACAAGCTGTTTGTCTAGTTTTGTATGCTTGGACTTGATATTGCCATAGGTAGTTGGGTAGATAAAGGCATGTTTGGGTTAGTACGTACACATTGTTTTCTCTGGCCCTTAGGTGGATAACCTGCTGTTGATCGTGATGCAGTCAGCTCAGCTGGTGACCCAGCGGAAGGCCTTCCAGCAGTGCATGGACGAGCTGCTGTCCCTGAAGCGCGAGCAGACCTCCAGCCAGCCCCTCATCGCCCGCGCCCTCGAGCAGCTCAAGGTACACACAGCGCATACAGACAGAGCACTGACGGACCAACGGGGATGTGCCTTGCTGCAGGAGCTGTGGTGTGAGCAGGCGCATTGTCCACAAGGAAATCCGACCGTGGTCATTTTCCGATCCCACCCCATCTCTCTCTCTCTCTCTCTCGCGCTCTCGCTCTCTCTCTCTCTCTCTCGCTCTCGCTCTCTGTCACTCTTCACTGACCCGTCTGAATATAGGCAAAAAGTATAATTTCAAAAAAGTAATATTTATTTGCTTTGCCAAGTAGTGGTCCAGTTTTCTGAAGAGACTTAACGCAGCTGTAGCAACTGTGTGCCCCATAGTGGCCTCTGTGGTGGCCTCATGCCGTTTGTCTTTCCGTCTGAATCTATCTACTCTTGTTGTATCTTTACCTCCTAATATAAAGAGAAACTATAGTTTCTAAAAATAAATAAACATTATTTTCCCACTTTGATCGTACAAGCGCTGATATATACATGCCCTTCTCTAAACATTTGATTTCATTGTCTTGACATTGTCTTGCTGGTGCCTTTCTCTGAACAGACCTGCAGCTTCATCATTGTTCAACTTTCTGTATAGATATATACCTGCATGTGTGCTTCTTCAACAGTAAGGCGTGTGCTGCATTTGGGGTTTCAGCGTGTCCCACTTTTACAGCTAAAATCTCACAACTACTTCTATTCATTCCCCCGACCAGCTTTTGTATGTCATGGGCTTGATGATGTATCTTTGAGACGTGTGTCGGTTGAAACCATGCAGGGAGTGAAAACGAGAGCTGGTGCAAGTCTGGTTAACCACCTCTGTGTGCGCTTCCAGCTCTCATGAAGAGACAGGCCCAGGGTGCTGCGTTTGGCGCAGTCACACACCATGAAAAGCACATGTTGCATGAAATGTAGGTCTCTTGGAACTAGAGATGAAAAGTGACAGGACTGAATTCTTGTGCATGTTGTCCTTGTTAAGTGTCATGTAGATAAGGGGTGTCCATTGTGTGAGTCATGGCTGAACTGAATGTAATATTTATGCACAGAGGAATGGGGTCATGGTGGCCTACCACTGTATACACATGTGAGTGAGGTTTTTGTGTGTGTGTGGGTGGGTGGGTTGGGGCAGGGGGGTTATGATTTTAATCATCAGACTTCAGCAGCTGATAGTTTCACCTATGCCCTGTGTGGGTGGGTGGGTTGGGGCAGGGGGGTTATGATTTTAATCATCAGACTTCTGCAGCTGATAGTTTGAATGGCCCATTGCAAGGTGTTGCGCCCGGGATTTTTCTTGTCCAGTTGTTTTTGCTCCTATCTGACTCGCTGTCCTCTCCCCTGGCTTACCTCTGTCCACCCCCCCCCCCCCCACACACACACACACACACACACACACACACACACACACACACACACACACACACACACAGAATGAAGCTCTTCAGCTGTGCATCAAGATCAACACGGCCATCGACCGCGTGGATCGCATGTTCACCTCGGAGTTCGAGGCGGAGATGGAGGAGTCGGAGTTGGCCACGCTGCAACAGTACTACCGCGAGGCCATGATCCAGGGCTACAACTTCGCCTTCGAGGTAAGACTAAGAGGCCTTCCTTGCTACGATTCGTGCCGGAATGCTGCATGACTATGGCTGCATAAGGTTTGGTAGGCAGGTTTACATAGAAGGATTTGAGTTTGGCAGGTTGGAAGTGTGTGTGTGTGTGTGTGTGTGTGTGTGTGTGTACAGTATATGACGCATGCATGTTGACTGTTGTAAAATGTCCCTGCCTCTGACCTCCATCTTGTTCTCCTGCAGTACCATAAGGAGGTGGTGCGTCTTATGTCGGGGGAGTTCAGGCAGCGCATCGGTGAGCGCTACATTGCCTTCGCCCGCAAGTGGATGAACTACGTCCTGACCAAGTGTGAGAGTGGTCGGGGCACTCGGCCCAGGTGAGCGCCATCGCCTCTGCCACAAAGCGTTGTGGGTAACTGTTGCACATGTAGGTGACGTGTAAACCACTCCATGCATACTCACAGGTGGGCAACACAAGGCTTCGATTTCCTCCAAGCCATCGAGCCAGGCTTCATCTCAGCTCTGCCAGAGGATGACTTCCTGGTAAGGGTGTTTTTATCCTGTCAGCTGTTACACTTACACTTAGGGGGTAGAGATTGTGTGTGTGTGTGAGAGTGTGTAGAATCATATGTCTTATTCAGAATGTTCTTGTGTTTTCAGAGTCTCCAGGCACTGATGAACGAGTGCATTGGTCACGTGATTGGCAAACCGCACAGCCCAGTCAGTGGCTTCTATCTTGGTAGGACCATCTCCTTGGATAGTTTCATGTTGACACTATGTAATAAAGTATTCAAAGTAGGCTACACCAAACGTCATTACCGGTTATGATCCTTCTGTCCTCAGAAGGAAACGGAGGGAAATGGTCTCAGCAATGTCAATAGCTATATATGGAAGTAGAAAAGGACAAAGGTGACCGCTGCACTTCTTCTTGTACGATCTAGGCTAGATCCAGACAGACAGTTTAGTTAGATGAGACTTCGGTGTAGTCAGGGTGTGTGTGTGTGTGCGCATTTGTGCGTGTGCGTGTGCGCGTGTGTGTGTGTGTGTGTGGATCAAAAAAGCATCAAAAATGTGCAGGAGGGAACAACAAAAATATATAAACACCACACTGTACTACCCTGGAAATTCAGAGTTCTCGCGAGAGCACAATGGAATTGTCTCTGCGAGACACTCTGGCAATGATGCACGTTGCTTTTACCCCAACATTCCGGGGAACCAGCTAAACTGATGAAGACAGCGCTGCAACATTGGAGGACGGTACACATTGGTCGTAGTGTTATCCGATTGCGTCGAAGTCCGAAATCATTCAGAGTAAACATGGTCTAGTGTTATCCAATTGCGTGCAGTGAGATTTTTAAATGCATGCTTGTTGCCGCCCCTCGAGTTGGGCCATTACATTGTTCTTGGCCAGACCCTTAATCTTTCTAGATTATCAGGGTCTGGATTTTCCAGGCTAACACTGTACAAATGGACTGGTTCAATGATGAAAACACCAACAATATCTTTCTCTGTCATATTCCAAACACCCCAGACATCACCATCATAAATAGGACTAATTAGAATGTTACTATTGTTAAGATTGGATGTTCTTTTGACCTGCATATGAACACTTGCTTCAACTCCAAGCTGTTAAAATATCAGCCACTTGTTAACAGTATCACAAACCTGGGATTCCAGTGCAATATAATCGTTCTTGTATTTGGGAGTTGTGGACATGTGCACAAACTTGTTTTACGTAGACTGCAACTATGTGGGCTAAGCAAGCTAAATGCAAAAAAAATCTAGGAAAGTACTGCTCCATTTCTGTGTATCCATTTGGAGATGACAATGTCATGTCTACCCATAACATTTACAATGAATAGCACAAAGCATTCTGTGTTTGATCAGACCTGTTTAAGTGTGTTACATACTTCCATCAATGTTTGGGTCTTTAAATCTCTTCCCCTGTGTTAAGGTGTGTGTTTGTGTGTGTGTGTGTCTGTAACACTCTTCCCACCTGACTTCCAGGCCCTAGACCCAGCCCTCGGCCAGTCAAGGTCCCGTTGCCACAGCGTTGCCACAGCGATCCTCCAAACCCGTACCTCTTCATCCCAAATGCAGATGGCTTCAGGTAGGAATCAGACCTGTGCACATAAACCAGGGGTTTCTGTGTGTGGGTGGCCTGCATGTCTTTAATCTGTTCTGCTCTCGTAATTCAACTGGCAGTAATTTAGTGTGTGCTTTAATTTCTATGCTGATTTAATGCTTGAGTGTTAGTCATAACATGTAGTATTGGTGACTATGGGAAGTGTTTGGTACTTTGGTGCTTATCTGGTGTTTATTGCTTTTAATAGCACATACACTTGCTATCCGTGCTTATCCTCTATGTACTGCTTAGGTAAGGGTCCCATCATGGTGGCTTTTAAGATGTGTATGTACGTGTTCCTGTGCATATCTGTGTGTATGTGTGTGTGTGTGTGTGTGTATGTTTGAGGAAAGACAAGTCCTGGTCTCCACAGTGTCACTGATGCGTGTGTGTGTCTCATAAGTAACTCACACGTAACTCACACACCCTACGCATGCATATCATAGATATAATTAACAAATAAACACACACACACACACACACACACACACACACACACACACACACACACACACACACACTGTGATGTCCCTTAAACTTGCGTGCGGCCCCCTGGCTCAGTGTGTTTCTCCACCCCAGCTCTAGGAGTCTGCCCTGTGACCTCCGGACTCAGCTCTTCCCCCCCAGCTCTGGCCCCCGGCCCATCCCCCCCGGCCCCTCACAGGGGGACCACGGCCACACCAAGGCCCCGGGCAGCGTCCCCAATGAGATCAGGTAGTCCTCCAGCCCTCCCCACAATCCGTCTCAGACCCCCATCCCCACCCCTCCAATCCTCCCGCAGTAGGGGGACCCAAGTGCTTCCTAAATTGAAATTGCTCCCCAGCAGCTTGTATAACCTCCCAGCGAATTCACTGCTCGGCTACAGCTCGATTGATTTAAGCAATAATAATAATGATAAAAAAAAAATCAATAATTGTGTGGATACCAGAGTTTCCGCTAGAAAAAAATGGTGCCGGTCAAAGTGACCGGCAGAGGTTTCGTTTTCCGGACATTTTTATATGCCGGTCAAATATCCTATTATCGCTTCTTAATTACCTAGTCAAGTTGAGGAAAACTGGAGACAGGCTATGTAACTTAAAGAATGACATAATCAGGCTGAATAGAATGCAACATGTTCATTAGCCTAACTTACGTAAACATGCCTAACAAGATCTAGCCAGTATCTATGTTTTCATGGACAGCAAGAGTCCGCTTCTTTCATTGTTTTAAAAAGGCTACGTTGTTTGTTGCTGCTACCCACGTTATCTCCAGTGGTTCCACTGTTTAACACTGTTTGCACAGATGCGCACACACAAGAATGAGCGCTCACACCACTACCCCCTAAGGCTATGCCTCTTTATTTGATAACAATAAATTAGGAAATGTTTCCTATTCTGGGAAATGTTTAGTTTCTTTTTCTTTTGGTCCGCGATTCAATGATACCGTTTAATTGTGCCGGAAATTATCCTCGGACCAGCAATCTCCTTGTCGAGGAGGCCCTAACCCTGCAGATCATAGACAGAGAAAGCATAGGCCTACTGTATGCTTTGGGTACAGAACAGTTGCATGTCCAGTGTACACGGAGAATGACAGTGTCTTGGAGCGGCCGCAACCCCGCAACTCCACTTCCAACGTCAGATACGTCCGACACTTCTGGTGGTGGTGGAGTTGACTGGATATCTGAGGCTTCAGACGTAACCAATTTATCATCATCCATCGCGTCTGGCCTCTGAAAAAACTTTTAAGGCTAGTCTGCCTGGGCCTGGCCATGTTTGAACCGCCTCACTCATTTGTTCGTTGTTTAACATGCACGTTTTAAGCGTGCGCTTCCTATTTGAAATGCAGCATAGGCTATGCGTGTTGTTTAATAGCTTTCAAACGGTACATTTAAAAACAGCCAGAGGACGTATTGCTTTAATATAGGCTTACATTTTAAGGCTTATTCTCAAATTCAGATTGTGTTAGGGGGACGGGATTATTAGCCAATTTCAATTTGACCGGAGAGATTTAATTTTGTCTGACATTTCATTTTTTTTCTGGCCAATGTCCGGTAATTACCGGACAACGGAAACCCTGGTGGATGCCATCAAATGCTTTCTTAAGAGTTGACCAGCTCTAGGTCCCTTTTACATGCATCATAACTACCACGTCCGCATGCTTTGCATACCCACTAAATTACTATCGACACCAGAGCATCCTGCACAGTCCCATGAACTTTTTGTTTGCACCCTATTAGTCCAGTAATGCCATTTTGGCTCTGTGGCCCATAGTGGCCTCCACAGCAGTTTTAGCCCACCACGCCTCAGAACGAGCAGCAGAGCGAGGGCTCATGTGAAGACCATCGACTGTGTGAAAGGCTGCATGAGTCAGGCGCATGAGTCATCGTGTTGTGATCTCTCTCTCTCTCTCTCTCTCTCTCTCTCTCTCTCTCTCTCTCTCTCTCTAATGACTCACCACTCTTAACAGTGACGGTGTGACCCGCCACCCTCACCTTGTAATGGTGTGTGCAGTTTCAAAATAGCAGTGCTCTGCCATTGTTGTGCCTTTGCTGCTCGCTCTCCCTCCATCTCGCCTTCAATAAAAGCATGCCCGCTGCTCCTTTCACTGCTATCTCCCGGTGTAGTGAGTGGTTTGATGGCTTTAGATGGCTTTGCTCAACCAGCTGAAACCTGTTTTGTCGTTTTAGCTTCATTGTGGTTCTATGTACTGTATGTCTTATATTTATATATATATATATATATATATAGTCATTATGGGTGTTACTTATGGAGGAGAGTCCAAATGATCCATGTCTCTTGTTTGACTGTATGTTGGGGTTCACTTCTGTAGAGTTTCTGGTGTACTTGAAAACGATCGGCTGTCATCTGTTGCAAGCGAGTTCAAATCACTCAGTCGCCACTCCAGCCCTACAGAAGATAGAGAAGGTAAGTGTGTGTGTCTGTGTGTGTGTTTGGGAGGATATAATTGGGCTCTTGAGCATAATGCACATTTTGAGGATGATTTGCATAACCTCAACTGACGTTACCAAAATAAAAAACACTCCACAATAATAATGCACAGCACTTGGTGCCTATCCTGTTGGGTTTAATCCATTGGTGGTCCATGTCGAGGCTGTTAAGTGATGTCCTTGTCCCTGTTGTTGTCCTTGCAGAGCCCTCGTACCCAAAGCCAGATGCTACTAACACTGTGCGCCGGAGCTGGGAGCTTCGCAATTTCATCAGCCAATCCAAGGGTGAGACTGACCCCCTGTGCACCGCACAGACCTGTGCATTTTAACCCTGCAAGTAGAGTGGGCTGTAGAAATGATGGTGGTTAGAGTTGTAATGGTCTTAATAGCACCCTCTAGTGGTCAAACAGAACAGAATAGGAAGTAACAGTAATGTGTCCACACTCTTGTGGTTCAAAACCCAGTGTTTTGCTTCCACCACTAAACTCATGCAGGTTTTTGTGTAATTTCACCTCTTCAGACTACTCATCCTTTGCTTTGCAATCTCCTCCCTCCACATTTGCTCTGTTTGTCCTCTATGGGCCCCCATAGACTCTGCGGCACGTCAGAGCCCCATGGAAGGGGTACGTCGCTCCATCCGAGTGTTGGAGGAGAAGCGCTACTCCGTCATGAAGCAGCGCAACATTATCGGCCAGGTGTGCCACACCCCCAAGTCCTACGACAACGTCATGCAAGTAGGCCTGCGCAAGGTCACCTTCAAGTGGCAGAGAGGAAACAAAATCGGTACGGTCACCTTTGAACACTTGTCTTCAGAATGACCACGCACTTTTTTGTTTTATGTCCTTTCATTACTTACAAGTGCATTGTTGACATTGGCTGTTGCCATTGTTGTTGACATTGGCAATTCATTGCTCATGCTTAGGCACAATTTTGAAAACGCTGCCCGTATTTATTATTTGTTTTTTCTTTTTCAAAACACTACACACAATTAACACAACACTGACCCCAAGTAGCAGAATCCCTTAGCTCTTTTGCAAAATGAAACACTTCTGACAAAACTATACAATTATTTATCAAAACTCCATGTTGTCATATTACAAATTGTTTGAAACAAATTAATCATATGATCTGATTATTCTTGAATCAGTTAAGCACTAATGTACTCTATGCAAAACAGGTTTACCTACGATATGCTGTATGCTTTTGTTTTTCTTTCTAGAAATATTGCTCAAGAAGGATTAGAGGTTAACTTAGAGTACAAGAATATACTGACCAAACATGACCCATAAGACCAGTCATGTACATTGAGGACTTTTTTCTCTCCACTTTGTGAAGTACACTACAGTTTTTTTCAATGGTTTACATACAAAATCTTTGCATATCACACCATTTTTATTTCCCTATACCAAATCTGCAAATCTCCTCTTCCTCTCAGTGCTACGTTGCCCAGTGTTTAGGACTGTTTGTTGAGTTTACAGTTTACACTGTGAGGCTGATGGTGTGTTTATAGTTGTGCCAATCTGCACTGATGTTTTGTTCCTTGAGTGTATGAAACAAATCTTTATTAAAGCTGTCAACTGGTTCTTCATTGCTTGTTTCCAGGTGAAGGCCAGTATGGAAAAGTGTACACCTGTATCAATGTGGACACTGGAGAACTGATGGCTATGAAAGAGGTAGGTTGTGTGTCGTAGGACTCATGTCATTCATGTCAATTGAATCTTGTCATTCAGAAAAGGTTTGCTGTATTCCCTCCAGGTTGGTTCATTTTTTGCTGATAAGCACTAGAGGGCAATGCTGGATTATATCACATTTGTTTATTAGATTAGATTAAATTTTATGTTATTGTGCAGAGTACAAGTACAAAGACAAGGAAATGCTGATCCCACCACTTTGTTTCCTGTGTTCTCTGAGAATGGAGAGCTAGCAGAACGTGAGGAGATATTCACTGAATGTTGCAAAAAGTGTTGTTATAAATTGCTTAGCATCGCTTACCTTACCTTTAACCACTACATGACTGATTTTGTACAGACACTAATGCTGTCACTTAAAGTGCGATCTTGCTTAATGAGGAATTTTGTCTTTGATTTGCAGATCCGTTTCCAGCCTAATGACCACAAAACCATCAAAGAGACTGCAGACGAGCTGAAGATCTTTGAGGGAATCAAACACCCGAACCTCGTGCGCTACTTTGGTGTTGAGCTTCATCGGGTAAGAACTTTACCCACTCCTTCACAGACACAAACATAGACTATTTTCCCCAGCCTCCAAGGGAACGCCACAACACCACAATGTATGTTTGTTGTAGAAACCTTGGATACAAGTCTACACTCTGGAAAAGGAACTAGGAACTATGTGACTCTCACTTATCTTTCACTTTCCAGCCACTAACCTTAACCGTAACCAATAAATGTAGTTAAGAGTGTCAACAGATAGTTTGTTGATAATCTGAACATCTGTGGACAGTATGTGGGTGGACTATCCCAAGTAAAGTTTGACCTTTTTTTTTTTTTTCTTCTTTCAAATATTGCTAAACTTATCCTCTTCAAGAGTTTTCAAGTCATTTTCTTAAAATCATCACCCTCCATCATCTGGGAAATCCATAAAGAACGTTGTACGTGTGAAGAGTTATTAATCAGTTGTCAGATTCTGTTCGAGGACTTCTGCCAGGACATTGTTTTCGCTCCTGGGTCTTGAGCTCCTCTGACCCTCTGTGGCCCTGCAGGAGGAGATGTACATCTTTATGGAGTACTGTGACGAGGGCACACTGGAGGAGGTGTCGCGCCTGGGCCTGCAGGAGCACGTCATCCGCCTCTATAGCAAGCAGATCACCACCGCCATCAACGTCCTGCACGAGCACGGCATTGTGCACCGCGACATCAAGGGTGAGTGGGCCAAGATCCGTCAGGACTTTCACAAAGTGGGCTTGGAGGAAAGAAAGGAAAATAAGAGCAAGAAATGTGTGCCTATATTCACATGTTAGTGTAGAAAATGAAAGGCGAAGTACTGCCTGTGTGTCACTGTTTAAAGGTGCTCTAAGTGATGCTGGGTAACGTCACTTCTGTTGACTTTCAAACAAAACAGAGAGCTAGCTCGCTACTTCGTCCCGTGCTGCTCCCGTGCAATTGAAAGTCTCCTAAACGCGCATCTCGTCTGTGATTTGCTGGAACAGTTTGTTATGTTTTTATGGGCTTGGTTTGCCCAGGTTGTTTTTGTTGCCGCTTTTGGAGCCTGGGCTGTCCACAGAGATTGCGTTTTTTTACAGTGTATTCAGGATACAGACAGCTAGCGGTTGGTTAGGTGATGTTTGCAGTAAGTGACATCAAATGTTTTGGCCTAAAAAACGTGTGGCATCGCTAAGAGCACCTTTTAAGGAAAGTGATTCCTTCTCGTTGACCTCAGAGATGGACTGGGACTACTAAAAAAAGGCCCTTGACCTTCTTCCAAATAAGCCCACTACTATTTGCGCACAGACACACACACATTAGCTGTCTTATCATGATACAGTCTCACAATATTATTATGCCAGTGAAATCTCATTCAAAATAGTCAGATTTTACAAAAATTATCATTATTTATTAATGATTATTATTATGCCTCGTGCCTTCATTCACATAAGTAGCCTAAATTAACAGGGACGTCATATACCATTATGGTAAATGGGAGTCTATCAATAAATGGCCTTGAGTGTCTGTTCATCTGTTCATCAGACTAACAGACATTGCACATACATGCAAAGCCTACAATTTGGTGAGGTTGGTGCACAGTACATCATCAAGATGTGTATGGACCTAAGGTTAGAGCTATTCCTTGTAAATATGTGGTAGCAAACATCTAGACTAGTAGACAATGCAACAACCTGTCTGTTTCGCCCAAGGACAAAAGCACCAACACCACCAAACATGCAAATGTGTAGTCTAGAGGCAGGGACGTTGGAAGCAATTTCTGTTAGGGCACTGCATTGAAACGGATGGTGTGTGCATGGCATCTATCGCACACTTCAGGTCGGATTTCCATATAAACAGGGATTCAGGGGTTTCTCCTTTGAGAAAATGTTTCAAATTCTGGTTGCTAAACACATAAATGTAGTTTGAGATGGACATAAGTACTAAAGCTTGGCTCGTGTTCTGTCTGACTCACATCAACATTATCTCATGCATCCTAAGGACATGCCAAATATGTGGTGGTGGTGTTGTTTTTTTCAAACTGTATGCCATCACACACACACAGCCAGCAGACACTGATAACCAGTAACACAAAACTGAATTAAAGTGTAATTTTACCAAAGGGTGTTTATCTGCATTAAAACACATCAAATAAGCTGTGGAGACAGTATTTTTCGTTGATCAACCACTACAGAGTTTGCTCCGGTATAGGCTATAGCCCCATATCGCATATAGTGGATTAGCTTAGGGCCATGAGCGAAACGCTTCCCAAATAGCATTTTTTTTAGCTCAGTAATATTAAAAAAGCATCAAACCTTGTCAGTAGCTTGCTCAAGGTCCCTACACATAAAACGAAGCACCAACAACGTAGTTAACGAACCCGGAATTCCAGACCTCGGCGCCTGCTTACCTGCATATGCACAAATCTCGTTGTCAGCTTCATTTAAAAATCAAAGATAGGCTACATCGAAGGAAGCAAAGATGAAATGTTAATGAGACATTTGTCAATTGTGAGAGTTGCCAACCTTGGTGACATTGTAGCCTTTCCATTGTCCCTTGTGCCTATCCTGCTATTGAAAACACGATGGCACAAATGTTTTTTCAATAGCAGTGATAACTGATAGCGTAGAAATAGGCTACTATAGGCATAAGTGAAGCATATTTATTTGGAGAGCTAGATACTGTTTTGGCTATTTGGCTGATGAAGTATATTGAGCCAGGCCGATAGCCGTTCTGGACTTTTCCAGAACGTCCAGAATGCCAGTCCGCCCCTGGTTTACCTAGACACCTAGAAAGTGCGAAAAGAGTGCTGATTGTTATACGTTTACGGTCTCAGGAGCCAACATCTTCCTCACGTCGTCTGGACTCATCAAGCTGGGAGACTTTGGCTGCTCGGTGAAGCTCAAGAACAACGCTCAGACCATGCCTGGGGAGGTGAACAGCACTCTGGGAACTGCAGGTGAGACTCACTGAGCAGACCTGCTGACACCAGAGGGCGTCAATGAGCCTTATGAAGAAGGAATGAGCTGGTCTTGCTGCATAAGAAATATCAACTGTTGCCAAAATGCCTTTGGACATGATAAGCTATTTAGGGAAATTATTTTGAGTAATTTTTCATTCTGAATTTGGAGTTGTGTGTGTTTTTTTTTTTTTTTTTTTTTTTTTTTGTAACTTTATTATTATGCTAGGACATTATGACATCATTGTGGTCACAAATGCAAATCCACAGTTGGGCTAGCTGGCTTTGGTCGCAGCTCGTTTGAATGTTACTGGCCACTGGTGACGACGCCTTTGTTTGTCCACTGTTAGGTTCCATTGTTCTACCTCATGAGTCTCAGTGGAGGCTCAAGTTCTGATAGGGTTGTTACAATCGGTTGACTTTGCTGACTCCAACCCCCCCCCTCCCCCCCGCCCCTCTCTCTCCCTCTCCCCTTAGCATACATGGCACCTGAGGTCATCACCAGGGCAAAGGGTGAAGGTCATGGGCGAGCTGCAGACATATGGAGCCTGGGTTGTGTGCTTATAGAGATGGTCACAGGAAAGGTAAGACGACTTTGATTTCCTACTTGTCATTGAACAGATGTGGGTGTTTAACAGGATTTGTGAGTTTTCTTATAACCACTGGCCCATGCCCTTCCCTTTTCTTCTATGGTTTAAATGCACACGCTGCATTGGTAACGGCACAGTTCACTCTTGTAAATGTTCATGTTTGGGTGATAAAATCTTGTAGTCAAAATATTTGTACTGTGTTGTTACTGTGTTTGGACACAAGCCTGTACATGTCTTGACAAGCCTTAAAGTGCTGAATGACACAAGCGCTGAGACACAAAGTGCCGAGACAACTTTTTAAAGAATTATTTTTGATAAATTTGTACGCATTGTTTACTTTGAATTCAATAAATCGCGATTCTTTGCTTCAGGTTAGGCTTGATTTGTTCACATTTCATTGCTGGAAAAACAGAAATGCCATGAAATAACATCCTGGAATATTATGCAACTCTATGTATTTAGAGAGCCTCACCCACCCTCCCGTTTATTCCAAATGTAAACAAGCGTCCTCTTGCTGTTTTGCTTCTGTTTGACTGTGCAGCGGCCATGGCACGAGTACGAGCACAACTTCCAGATCATGTATAAGGTGGGCATGGGGCACAAGCCGCCCATCCCGGAGAAGCTGAGCACCGAGGGCAAGGACTATCTCACCCACTGCCTGGAGAGCGAGCCCAAACGCCGATGGACCGCTAGCGCTCTGCTCGACCACCCATTTGTCAAGGTCAGACACAGAAACGCTTACCACCACACAAGAAAATAATGTGTAACACAGAGTAACACAGAGACAAAAAAAGCCTGATTATCTGTGAATGTCTGGCAAGCTTAGCACGATACTTTGTATTACTTGTGTGTGTGTGTGTGTGTGGGGGGGGGGGGGGGTTAAACAAGCTTGCCAAATAAGTTGACTTGTTTGGTAAACTGTGAACTTCTAAGATAAAAGTAAGAAACACCAAAATGTGTACATTTCTGGCATTTCTAAGAAGTTCAGTCTAAGTCAATAGGGCATAAGGCTTCTCATTCAGCCCGGTTACTTGAGACATTAGCTGTCCATGTGCAGTCCTGGCAGCCGGTAAATCACATGACCACTCCCTGTGTGATTCCATTGAGTGTAGGAGTGAGTGAGTGGGAGGCTAGGGAGTGTCACATGCACAGTAATTACAGCTTTGTGTGTTCGTCTGCCATTACAGGTTTGCACGGATGAAGAATAGAGTTGGTAAGGAGCTCTTCCAGGCCTGTCTCTCTCACGTTTACAAAGCATAGCACTACTGTCTAAGGCATCTGCAAGGACCTGTGCACTTCACACAGGAGACGACAAGGAGGAGGAGAGGATGATGAAGGAGAAGGATGAGAAGGAAAAATGATATATATATATTTCAAAGAGGCCTCTGGCACACTGTGCAACACATGGACTGGTGGTGTGAGCCCTTCCCAGTGGGCAAGTCTTACATGTATAGCTGTGGAGAAGATTTCTAGGGTTTGGCGAAGGGGTGGGGCGGGGGGAGGCGGGTGGGTGGTCAGGTGAAATACAATGTATTGTACATACTGTCAGAACAAAGGATCAACTAAAGTCCTTGTATAAAGAATATTGTAAAGCTTAAGTAATTATAGCCACATCTCTCTCGTTGATGGTGGATTCTTTATTTTGGGATGGAGAACAAGCAGGCGTTCCTTTTAAATGAGAACAAAAATCGAAGGCACTTTTTGACGAAAGTGGAGTCCCCTTTTTTCGGTGAGAAAGGAGTGAGCTGAGGCCAGGTGAGAGAAAGGTGTGAGCAGAACGCATGCCTCTGGTCAGTCAGACGAGAGGAGTTCTGAACACCACCAACCAAGGTGCGGCCGGCAGTGTTACAACCCACAGTGACAAAACAAGCTCACAGCACCGCAAAAACTGGTTCCAGACCTCAGAAAAACCCGCCCACTGCAGATTACGGAAGGGAAAAAAAAACATTTTTATTGGACTTTATTTTGTTGTTCTTTTAAAAAAAAAAAAAAAATTGCCCTTTTGTTTGCCTTGCCTGCAGAGCCCACTGTAAGCAGTTTGTATTTAAGCCTATAAAAGAAGACAACTGTTATGTGCTGCAAGCGATGCCCTACTTGGTCAGGTCTTCGTAAACAGCGGTGTCTGAAGTGAGCCCAAACCAAATGAGAGGAGAGGGAGAGAAAGAAAGAAAGAAAGAAAGAAAAAGATCTCTCTCTCCTGCTGCTGTATTTAACCCAACCTCCCCCATTACAGACGCATACGCATACAAGCATCATCAACATTTCTGGTGCTCCGCTGCTCTTACGGTGTTTGCATTGTACAAAACAATATTAATAAAAAGAACAATTTTGTAAAAAAAAAAAAAGGCATTTATTGGTCTCTTTGGTTACACCATTTTCCATTGGAAGTGAGTATCTAACTCAAGGTAGTTTTCCCTGCAATCTTTTTGCTTTGCAAGTTTACCTGATCAAGCAAAGTCAATGCCAACTTGTTATCCAGCAAAGTATACATAAGTTTGTTTTGTGCAAAGCTGTCAAACAAGGACACCGCCCCAGACGACATGAGTTGGCTGTTGTGTGCCAGCTCTTAACTATAATTAGTGTGCAGTTGTGGTGATTCTCTTGGTGATAATTCCTCATTAATTGTTGTTGAGTGCTGTTTCCTTGTTCCCGTAACTTGATCCCCTGTTGATCTCCGTCTGTCCAATCATCCAGCGCACGGCCACAGAAGCTGCCAGACAAGAAGAGAAACTAAATTAGCAACTGCAAACCAAGAATTAATATGGAATACTCAGAAGGGATCCAAGCATGAGGAAACAAACTGAACAGGTTTTAGAAATTAGATATGGTCTAAATCTGATGGAAAAACCTGTCCGTCACAAGTAACCTTGTGGAGTAGTCCACAAAGCCAGACATGCCTTTAAGTTAGTGAGAACGACAGAGCACAACCTGGAAATCCTCCAAATCCAGAACACAGACTGATAAAGAAGGTGACCTTTCAGGTTTTGGTCTTGCATTTACCTGGACAAGTCAAGTCCTGTTTGTCAAATACCCCCTTTTTTATTTTTTTTTCAGAATTATGGATTGAGTTTGGGATTATGGTTTGAGAAAGGGACCTAATTGGTTCACATTACATGTATTCATTTAGCAGAGAATTTCCTGTTGATATTGACAGATTAGCAGTTTCATTAATGGGCTGTGTGTTGTCCTTGGGAGTCAAACATATGATCATGACAGCTCAACCTGTCAACCAAGACTAAACGTCTCCACAAATGTAATTTCGTTTTTTGCAAGAAATCCTAGAAAATTTTTCGGTAGCACCAAATCGATGCAAACTATAAAATGGATGTAGAACAAAATATGAAAATAAATAGGCGGCAGCGGTGGCATTGTGGTTAAGGAGCCAGGCTAGCATAACCTGACTCTCCCCAGATGAATTTCGTTCTGCCTAGCTCCACTCATCCATCTGGGATCGATCCATTGGAGTGGTGCTGCAGAAGGCTGGGCCTTATTAAAAAATCCTTGGATAGGATTGGATAAGCCACTTGTCCATCATCTATTGACGTGCTACTTCAACCACTCACATCGAAGCCAACCCGTGACGCTGAGAACAGTCTCACAGTCGCTTCTACGCTACGTCACATCTATGAAACTCCCGCCCTGCGTCCTGATTGGCTCTACCATACAATCTGGTGCCGAAATCACTCTCAACGGAAGCGATCCCAGATGGATGTGAGCGGAGCTAGAAGGAACGAAATTCATCTGGCGAGAGTCAGGTTAGGGCTAGCATGCAATAGCTTGAACAGTTGTGGGTTCAATTCCCAGCTTCTACCGTTATGCCCTTGAGCAAGGCACTTAACCCCAAGATGCTCTAGGGAAGTCACTTCGGATGAAAAGTGTCTGCTAAATGAATAAGTGTAGATGTAAATCTTTAGAATTAGAATAGAATTGTGTTTATTTGATCTGGAGTACATCTAAAGACCTTGCTAATTCTCAGATGATGAGGTGTGTGTGTCAGGAGGCCCACCTGCGACGCAGACAGCCAGGCTGCTGAGGATGGTCAGTGTGGAGCCGCTCTGGAGCAGCTGAAGCAGCAGCAGGACGAGGGGGTAGAGGGTCAGGACAGTCCAGAACAGCCAGTTGGTCAGGGCCCACGGCTGGCGTGGCGGATTGACCACCGGCCCAGGGAAACTACCCTTCTGCACATACCTCTCCTGAAACGTGTCCTAATAGTGTGCAAGCACACAAACAGGTCAGTCAGCGGAAAGTTACTCAGTCCACACCCACACAAGACATACACAGGAGAACTGGTCAGAGAAATAAACACTGCTTTACAGTGTACACAGGAAGGAGGTGGGGATCAAGAATGTTAACTCTTTGCTGGTCTGCAATGGCTTGCTCGCTATGAACAACCTCTCAGGTGTATTTTGCATAAAAACCTTGTGACAGGCAATGGAAATTAGCAACTCTACCACCATAAAATGTCACTGGCAGCCATTCTGAGTGCCAGGACTGAGCAACCAATATCTCACCTTCTCTTGATAAAGTTTGTGAAGCCAGGCAGCGCATTCTGCCTCGTCATCAGGGATCGTGTCCAGAGGAATCCTCCTGTGGGCGAACGAACACACACACACACATACACATACACAAAAAGAGCAGTTAGAAAATATAAAGTTTAACAGATTGACCTTTTTCCTAGAGCCCGAGTCAGGAAAACTTTTCAAACCATTGCATACCATTGCATGCCCTGACCATTATATGGCATGACCTAGCAATTAAGCCACGAATGCAGACTTTGTTCTGGACGTCGTGAAGTCTGCCTGTGGAAACTGCGGTCATTACCAACTATCCTGAGAGCCCTTCCTCATATAAACCTTAGAGCCCTTGAGAGGGCTAATTGTGCCACAGAGTACAGGCCTCAGATGCTGCGAACCATGTGACTTCTTGTTAAAAACAAAGACCTCTGCTGTTGCTCTGACCAAACATGGCCCCAAGCCTCCAATGCAGTGCAATGATGGTGAACTTGCATAGAAAACATACTGATTCTAGACTGATAAACATAGTAACATGGAAGTAATCAGTAACAGGGCAGATGCAATGTATTCAAGACACTATGTGTAATATAAGGGATAAAGACGTCCCCTATGTTTTTTTCCTGGTGCCAAATTCCATTCCTCACCTCACATAGAGATCTGCGTGGTACTTTTTCCCACTTAGGATTCCACGTAATGTAGGTGTTTCGTTGTTTCTGAAATTAAGTGTAGAATCGTACACAGCAGTAACTAAAGAGAAACACAAACAAGCATCAGCACACATTCATTCCCTCACTGCAGTTATAATGTCTCATGTATCATTTCAGCCCTGGAGCCAGTCGGTGTCAGTTCACCAGGTCACACGATATACAGTAGAAGCTAAGTGATGGGGCAACCTTTTGAGCAATGTTGCCGTGCAATCACATGATCAGTTCCTGTTCTCACTGGATGCTTGTGACAAGTTGCTTACTCATGATTAAAGCACATTTATTTTAGAACAGGTAGATGAACAGTCTCTGATTGAAATTCTCCAGGTAAAACTATGTTGCCTATGCATTGTTCTCAATTGTTAATCTTTTGTCAACTCTTCCCAAACAGTACCAGTATTACTCAAAAACTGACCGTGTGTAGCATCATCTATAGAGCACTGCCCATCCAAAGAGACCCCAGCATGCACATGGTGCCCTACCTGTGCCTCGGAGGTTCTGCACGCTAACGCAGAAGCCCTTGGTGCGGGGCAGGAGGTGGTACTTCAGCTTGGGCAGCCCTTTGCTCTCGGCCACTTCCATGCTTATCTTGTGCTTCTTCTCAGTGAAGCGTGTGCCCTCACAGAAAAGCAGGAACTGACAGAGAGAGCACAGTTCCACAGTCAGGATCAATTGCATGAATTCACTTGTTCCTTCTTACCCTCACCCACAGACACTCTTCCCACAAACCATCTCAATCACGATTTACAGACATTCAATCTTTTACTTTATTAGGATTAGGAAATACTGATAAATAATAGGAGATAATTACTGTATCTAAAAAGGAAATACGGAATCATAAACGCCAACATCTTTTATGTTTGAGGAAATTATTCCTATTGGTACAGCTCAGTGAAACATTTCTCGAACACATTTTAAACAAACAAATATCACTCAGCATGTTTGTGAAGCCATGAAAAGGCCATTGAGGAAGTTATTCCTATTGGTACAGCTCAGTAAAAACAATTCTCTTACACATTTTATACAAACAGTCATCCCTGCATGTTTGTGAAGCCATGAAAAGGCTACGTGTCATGAGAGGAGTGAACTCTCACCCAGAAGTTCTCTGGGTAGTCCCGTAGGTTCCGCAGACTCTTAATCACCGTTCTGCGCTCCTCCTCCCACTTCCTCTTACAAAATACTATCTCCTGGAAGTACCACATCCAGCCAATCAGAGGCACATAGGCAAGTTCCTTCTTGGCCATGACCTTGGATGTCTAAAAGAGAAGACATTGAGGTAATGTGATGGTCATTTAAAATGATTACCAACAAAGGGAACCAACAAAATGATGTATTAGGAGTCTAAAATTGCATATGGATCAAACAGTTTATTATGTATTTTGCACTTTAAACTCCATGTTTTCCACCCTGAAGTGGAGCATTTTTTCATGTTTGGAAACACCACAATGATACCAGTGTGGCTCAGCTAAAAAAATGATTCCGATTTGTTACGTGGAGTTGTGTAGGTTTTGAGTTGTCTTGAATGCAGCCACAAAGCACTCCATTGACTTCCATTGTATTTACACATTTACAAGAGAACTGGGCCAATGCTAGCTGGTTTACGTGCTGACTTCAGTGTATATATGGGTAACACAGAGCATAGGCTTTTTGACATTATGTCTAAATGTCTTCACATTCTGATATTGTATGTAAGTAATTTCTAAATAACTAAATTAAAATCCAAATAGCAACAATTTCCTGATAAAAGTCAGTACACCGGTTGAATGTCTATAACCTTTAACCTAAACAATGATTAAAGAATCCCCACCAGGTTTACTCTACTTGCATCTTGTGACATTTTCACCCACATCAGTATGTTTGTGGCCACACCAAATATAACCTAACTTCCTGTTAAATAACACAACTTCAACATTTAGTCTAGTTTAGGAGTACTGGTGCAATCCGAGTTTCAACACAGAGGTTTACCCCAAGGACGCCAAATCTCTCACAGAAGGTCCAACCGCACAAGAAGTCAATCTCAAAGCCGTGGTTGAGGATGACGATGGCGTTCTCTTTGCCATACAGTGCGTAGCTCTCTGGGTCCGTGTAGAGCGTACATTCAGTACCAGACCACCAGTCCAGCACTGCTACCATCTCTGTCAAAGGCAAGAGAAACACACATCCGCCCAGAACAATTAGATCTTGAAAATGAAACCCATTTAATTAAGTACCAAGCATCTGGACATGAATCAAGAATGGTGTTGCTATCTTCCATAATAACAGGAATAAAACTGGGAGGGAATTCAACACTGGGCGGCATGTCTATGCCATTACCACAACTTTATTACAGTTGTTAAGTTGTTCAAAGTTCACACACAATGCATTTTCTTTCTGAGCTGAGCTAAACTGAACTGGAAATTAGTTATTAAAAAGGGCAGATATACCGGTAATTGTGTGATAATAAATGGCTTCACCTGACCCCTATCCCTAAATAAAAGAAATACATGATCAGTCATATTTTCCAAAAACAGGCCAGTATAATTTCTCTCTTTTAAGGTCGGCACCAGTAGGCACTAATCTATCTCAGTTGTGTCTAAAACAAACTGACCATGATGCTGATGGGAACCACTGACCACACAACATGATATATTTGGATTAAAGGCTGCATTCCAGAGTGGTCTTAGTGACACACTCCACTAAAATAACAGAACTCAAATGTTCTCACATGTGAGAGCCCATTGAATTAATGAATAAGATGTGATGATGAACCAGTTAGAATAACCAACATCCCACAAGAGACACTCTTAGCCTGGTATTTCCAGACCACATACTGTATCAAACAGGGAGCTGCATTAGGCTATGACAGCACCAGGCTTGTCTAACCAAACAAATCAGGCTACACTTGGCGCTAGTGGAGCTGGTCACTCACGGCTGGAGATGCAGTAGCCCAGTCTGCAGTTGATCTTGCGGGCCAGCTGCCTGTTGAAGGCCCAGAGGGGCAGTGTGAAGAATTGCAGCAGGTTGACCAGCAGGCCGCTGACCAGGAACACATAGCAGATGAGGAGGTGACAGAGGAACTGGGACTTCAGCAGCTGCAGCAGCCCCATGCTTGGAATGCTGATCCACTCTCCCCGATGTGACAGGTCTACTGTAGATCCTGGGAAGGTGAGACAGTCTTCACTTTCAGTTCAAGTTATTGTTTAGGGCTTGTCTTTTGCACACACAAATAAACCACAAAGCAAAAGTTAACAAAAGACAGAGTACGCCTTGAGTATACAACAGAATAAAAAGGTTAAATTGTACCCAGTTATCATCAGGTACTGATTAACACAGTGATTGTTGACTCACCCTCAAAAAAAAAAAAAAAAAACACTGGACAAACCTCAATGTTTCATAATTGTCCTTCGGACAGAAAGGCTCTTACAATTGGTGTAGTGGTCCTTTCAGAATCAATCAGAAGCTTGGCAAAGTGCTTACATTCTTTAATGTCTCAGTAGGAGCACAATTAAATATAATACCCTGCCTGCCTCTACACCCTACTCCACAGCCCACTCAAACTACCCAATATAGAAAGCTATTAATAGCAATCAGCCCATGCCAATCCTATATTTTAGCAATCAGATTTAGTAAGTAAGTAAGTCATTTTAATTTATACAGCACATTTCCTTCTAAAGTGGCTAACAGTTTAAATAAAGACAGAGTTTCTAACACCAACAACTGATACCTCCAAATCAAACCAAAACAAGAAGTACAGAGGCAAACATACAGACATATAGATATAATACAAGTACGACTCAAACGTAAACAACAATGGAGGGAGGAGAGAGATGCACATTTTATCTATACAGTCATTATTTTGAGTTTGTGTCAGCTAAACATGACAACATTAAGGTACATTGTACATTCTGTGCTGGCGACAAAGTGCTGTCTAGCTAGACATCCCAAGTCTCCCGAAGTTTTGGGAGTCTCCCACATATTGATAGCGGTTTCCTGACGCCCACAAATTACATAAAATCTCCCGGAACCTAGAGCGAACAATAGCACGCAAGCCAGACCGGACTTCAAATTGCGTGTGCATCTGAGTTTAACGCGCACACAACGGAGAGGGAGAGAGAGAGGAGTGGTGCGTGTGTGCCTGAAGCGCATCCAAGACAGAGAGCATCCTGGTCTGTTTTGCTAAATCAACCAATCAGTTTTCAGTGTAGGTGGGCTTATATCTCTTTTCTCCCGATCTTAATTAATCAGTTCAGTCAGTGTATCTAGGAACAGGAGTGTCATGGCAGAGTCAGTGCCCCTGTCAAGGCCAAACTACCAAAATCTACATATTTTACTATCACAATTTCTATCAATAGGCCTTCCTTATTTGGTGTACTGACTAGACATTATTGAAGAAACATCTGAATTTCAGTATCTAAGTAGGTTAGGTTGGGATGTCTGCTATACATTGTTGACATTACTGTTAAAATGCACTTCCAGTATTGACAAAACCGGTTATCATTTTTATGTTGAGGCGGAGGGGGTGTTGAAAGTAACTAATAAAGTAACTTGTAATCTAACTTAGTTACTTTTAAAATCAAATAATCAGTAAAGTAACTAAGTTACTTTTTAAAGGAGTAATCAGTAATCAGATTACTTTTTCAAGGTAACTGTGGCAACACTGCTGAGGACAGTCTTCAGGGCTTAAATTTCACTGCGGGATTGCGGGTATTGCGCATAATTTGTTCAAGTCCCGCAACTCTAGCCATCATAATGCGAGAAATTCCCGCATACACTTTTACAGCCTGTCTGATGACGTTAATATAGCCTAATCATTAAGTGGCGTGAATGCGGTGCTATTGACCGGACTGATCAACTACCGAGTTGAATTGATCATAGCCTCATGCAGACGCACACACACACGGAGAGAGAGAGAGAGAGAGAGAGAGAGAGAACTACTTTGCGCTTACGCAAATAGGCTACGCTAACATGGCAAACTTTTACATCTGGAAAGAGCTCCTTGGTAACTATCCTGCTAGCTCAGGTCACGTCAACACTTGATCCCAGAAAGATTGTCTTCGACATGTCAACATTTATTGTATCTAATGACATAGAAAACATAATGATTTGCATACACATACCGCACTATGCACAACTTTTATTCACTAGCGACTACAGCCTAAAACCGTCAGGTTGAAGGGGGGCTAATTACTCCATAGAATTACTCTCAGGTATTTTCTTAAAGTGACAGGCACTCAATTACACCTACTCATCACCAATGTGCACTCAATTGGACCTACACACCACATTAAAGATATGCCTAAGTGTTATAGGTTAAAAGTCAATATGAGGCATTCAAATTACTAAATATGTTTAGCTAGTAGTAATTACTAGTAAAATGCTATACTTTAAAAAATGCATTATTAAATAAATACACTCTATATGAATTCAAAAATATATGATAGAAACATATCACATAAGCTATCATTTTCAGTGTGTGTTTGTGTGTGTGGAGAGAGTCAAGCAGAATCTAGGATGTCCACTGTTGTGAATGATCCCACTACAGTATATATTACTGATGACGTCAGGGTGGTGGGGGCCCCAAAATCAAACACTTTTTTTAAAAAAGTAAAAGTAAATTGTGTAAATCCCCCCTACATGAATAACCTAAGGGGGGAATTCCCCCCATTTTGAAAAATGAATTTTAAGCCCTGGTCTTTTGCTTTTTCAGTCATGGACCAGATAGGCCTATTAGTACTCAAGTACCCATGAAACAATACAATCCATGATGGTAGCCTTATATTTGGATACAATTTGGATGACAATTAAAGTCATACATTTACATTCTGTTTGTTTTAATTGAGTATAAAACAATAACCACTACAAGTTAGCTTTGCATGCAGCCTAGTCGTTGGTTTACTGAGAACATTAGGTTGGCCAATGGAGAGAACATTATATTCAATAAATACCCATAGCTGATATAGAGCCAGAGTGTGATTACATGGGCATGGCTGGCGCCATGGCTGGCCTTGTCAACGAGACACGTCTACATATTTTCTACATAACTAATAGCACAAAAATCACAATGGGTCAATCAATGGTGGCTCGTAGTGTTGACAGGTTTTTTTTTGTGGAATATTGGCCCGTTTTTGGAAAATATGGCTGTAATATTTATTTTATTTATGGATAGGGGTCAGGTTAAGCCATTATCACATAATTATATCTGCTATTTTTAATATAATAATAATAATAATAATAATAATAATAATAATAATAATAATAATAATACAGCACTGAAACAGCTCTCATTAAAGTTTCCAATGACATACGCCTCAACACAGATTCAGGTAAAACATCAGTCCTAGTGCTACTGGACCTTAGTGCAGCATTTGACACTGTTGATCACAATATTTTACTACACAGACTAGAACACTGGGTTGGATTTACAGGCATAGTTATCAGCTGGCTAAAATCATATCTACAAGAAAGGAGCTTCTTTGTTGCCATCGGAAACTGTACCTCAACACCAACGTCCTTGACCTGTGGTGTTCCCCAGGGGTCGATCTTGGGGCCACTATTATTCAACCTCTATATGCTCCCACTTGGACAAATCATTCAAAATAATTTGATTTCATATCATAGCTATGCAGATGACACACAAATCTACTTAGCTCTATCACCAAACGACTATGGTCCTCTTGAATCTATGTGTCAGTGTATAGAACAAATCAACACCTGGATGTCTCAAAATTTTCTTCAGCTGAACAAAGAAAAAACTGAAGTAATTATATTTGGTAAAAATGAGGAAAGACTTAGGGTTGCCACTCTCCTTGACACAAAGGGGTTGAAGGAAAAGGATACTGTTAAAAATCTTGGTGTATTAATTGACAGTGATCTAAATTTCAACAGCCACATGAAAGCGATAACTAAATCAGCTTTTTACCACCTCAAAAATATTGCCAAACTCAGAGGGCTGATGTCAAAACATGACTTAGAAAAACTCATTCATGCATTTATCTCCAGCAGGGTTGATTACTGCAATGGACTGTTCACAGGCCATCCTAAAAAGACTATTAAACAGCTTCAGGTGATACAAAATGCAGCAGCTAGGACTCTAACAAAAACTAAAAGAACTGACCACATTACTCCAATTCTTAAGTCCTTGCACTGGCTTCCAGTAAGTCACAGAATTGACTTTAAAGCAATATTGCTTGTTTATAAATCAGTAAATGGAGCAGGACCTAAATACTTGTCAGACATGCTTCAGCAGTACACACCTTCTCGTCCTCTCAGGTCCCAGGTGAAAAACCTGCTAGTAAAACCTACAGTTAGAACTAAACATGGTGAAGCAGTTTTTAGCTGCTATGCGGCTCAGCTGTGGAACCAACTTTCGGATGACATTAAAAAGGCCCCAACTGTAGCCAGTTTTAAATCTAGACTTAAGACCAAACTGTTCTCAGATGCTTTCTGCTAACTGTGCCGAGTTACAAATTCTGAATCTGCCTTGATAATTATTCTACTTTGTCTTTTATTACTTTTTTTTACTACTTTTGCCTTTGTTTTTGCTTACTAATTATTCTTTATTTTTAAATGATTTTACCTTGTGTTTTATGTTTTCTTTTTATTATGATCTTTACCTTTTAACTATTCTTTGACTATTTAACTATTCTTTTTGTTATTATTGTTTGGTTTTGTTTATGTAAAGCACCTTGAATGACCTCTGTGTATGAAATGTGCTATATAAATAAACTTGACTTGACTTGACTAATAATAATTATAATAATAACTGAAATCTCTCAATGGCCTTGATCAAACGTTTACATAGCCTTAAATGTTTAGCCTCACAAGTTGACACACCCAGGTTTAACTGGCTATTGGGAAGGTTTCCATATCTCTGACATGATTGTAATTAGTGCATCTGCACATTTCACACAAGGCTGCACTGAATTTGCTGGTTACTGAGCCAAACCAAAATATCAAAAGATTGGATAGTTGAACTGTACTGATTAATAGAAATATATCCAAACACATGAAAATGCCATTCAGTAGTGTTCAAGGTCTGATAAAGAAGTGGGGAATTAATGGTTTTAATGGTAATTGTACAGCCAGGTAAAGCAACAAAGACTTCAGCCTCAACTGCCAGGTTCGAGGCCCTGTAATTGGAATGAGCGTATCCTAAACCCATGGGCGAGGACCCATTGGAGGGCAAGTCTGGTGACAAACCAACCCTCAAGCTGCTTCAGCTGAAATACAGGTTTAACTGCAAGAAAGTATAGTGCGCCTGTTTCCAGATCCACAATGAGCCACTAGGCTACTAGACCCAAAATGGGCTGCAGTCAGGTTGCCAGAAAAAAAAGCTATTAGCCAATCAGCACCTAGTAGCCTAGACAAGGCTCAGAACTTCAAGAACATTATTATGTTGGAGTGATGAAATAGCCTTGAACGGGGATCATATCAGTATTGCTATATGGTTGCACTATTAGGCAACCATAGTAGCCTAAAATGTATTTGGCCTGAAAAGTAGCCTATATCTGGCCTGATAAAAGTAGCCTATAATGTGGCCTGACAATTCGATGTTTTAATATGGTAGGCTACTGTAGGCTACATTTCACAAAAAAGGGACAGGGTCTAAAAACTTAGTAGCCTAGGTGTAAGACCATAGCCAACGCTATGTGTATCGTATAGGCACACCCGTTGCCCCTTGACAAAATACCTGAGTATGCATGACAGGAAGCAAACTTTTAAAATTACATCTGTGCAAAATGAGACAAGAAAAAATGATGCGAAGTGTTTGCGGTTAGAGTGGTCTGCTTCTTCCCTCCGGAAGACACGAGTCAATAGAAGAAACTGGAAAAGTGGGTGTGTTTCACACGTTAGAGAGATGGTTTTCAAAACATAAACATTCAATTTTAAAATGTAGCCCACACATAAAACATTTGCCAAAATGCTCAACCTCACAAACACCAGTCAGCAACGTCACGCATACGCCAAAGAAGTTTTAATTTGACTAATTCAACGTTAAGGCTACTTTTTGCATTCAACGAACATATGTATAAAACAACTGTTGAAGGCAATGACAAAACACTAAAACAATCATTTAAAAAAGAAAATATAGACTAAAATAATTGTATGCAGCCACATATTGCCACTGGATCATGCTTTAAAAGTGTGTGGTCTGGTCTGCGTCTGTCTACTACAAAAGTAATTAGCATGTCTGTAACCTCGGGGACTTATAAAAGAAAAAACCCTCCGATACAAACTTACCAAGTTAGGAGCACAGCCGTGACAACTCCACGGTACGAGAAAGTGACCCACACAGCCAATAATCAAAAATGCTGTCGGTGATCAGCAAAGCACCATGAATCATTTCAACATTTTGCGTAGCGAACCTTCGAGACCACACCCTGTGTCACTGCGACCGTGATAAATGATAGCCTAATGTGAGGAGTTTAATCACCAGTGTTGTTCCACGTTGGGCAATTTCTTGTACGTATGGGGTACCCGCCTAGCCTGACGAGCCAGACCCACATTAAAATGTAGGGTCTGGGCACTTAGCGCGGGAATGATGCCAAAAACCTCCCTTCCTTCCAACCGGTGGATCCATCAAACGTCATGTCAAACGCCTTCCAGCACGTTCATGCAACAACAAATAGCTACCTCTCTGGAGGTTTTGTTTTTGGTGTATTTTGTCTGTTTGTTTAAAATCTAAGACAGTAGAAAATTATGTTTCACATTGCAAGTAACGCTTAACATGACCAATAGGGCTACAGATTGTGGTTAACTAGTGTCGATAGCATATTGCGAGTAGTTGTGAACCATAGGAACTTTAATCGTAGCCTAGCCAAATTGAAATAAATGCGAATTTATGATAAGCCTGTCAGTTCGACTGCCTACAGTTGGATAAGCAGGTTCCCCCGAGCAGTCTGCATTGCTACACTGAGGGCTTCTCTGTCTGCTGATGTTTTGCTCAAAGGTCCAGGCGGTCCATAGCCTTCATGCCATTTCAGCTGAAAACACTTTTCCTTTGTTAGCCTACTTAATAAACGTATCTTTATTAGTGTCAACATCAGTGTGCACAGACATTTTGGGGGGCAGGTACACGCACATGTTGAATGAAATTTTACTTGTGCTGCAATTAGTAAATCAATATACAAATATAGCTGCAAGCAGCAATGAGGGGGCCAAGCAGTTGAGCAGGAGTTGTCCTGGCAACGCAATGTTGTTAAATTATACACACACACCCAATTAACCCCCCCCCCCCCACACACACACACACACACACACAAACACACACATATATACACAGATAAACCTCCTCTCCCACACACCCCAATAGCCCCCTACACATACGCACATCTCAAACATCACCAAATTTATTGTGCGTCCTCATGTTGTAGTCACAAGTCCACATACCATGTTTGGTGTCAATACGAGAAAGTGTTGATAATTATAGCGCCCCTAGTGTTCAAAGGTCACTAAATATATTGAGCATCTTCAGGATGTGGTCCCGAGTCCATGTACCAAATTTGGTGTTGATACGAGAAAGTGTTGCAAATTATAGCACCCCTAGTGGTGAAAGGTTGCTAACATTATTGTGTGTCCTCAGGATGTGGTCTTGAGTCCATGAACCAAGTTTGGTTTTGATGCGTTAAAGCATTGCTGAGATATGAGCCCACTTCCTGTGATTATAGCGCCCCCCTAGTGGTCAAAGGTCATTCAATTTATTGAGCCTCCTCCTTATTGGGTCCTGACCCCATGTACTGACTTTGTTTTTTTTATATCAAAGCGTTGCTGAAATATGACTATACTTCCTGTGATTATAGTGCCACACAGTGGTCAAAATGTACCAACTTTCTTGGGCGTCCTCCTAATTGGCTCGTGAGTCCATATACCGAGTTTGGTTTTGATACGTGAAAGCCTTGCTGAGATATCACTTCACTTCCTGTTTGGCGGCTTTGCTTGGTTGTCACAGGAAACGGGTTTTGAATATAGGTGCAAAAAGCAATACGTTTGTGAATCATGGTATGACGATCATCTGCGTCAAGTTTCGTGAAAATCGGATAAACTTTGTGACTTGTGAAAACTTTTAAGGGTTTTTGATTAAATCCAATATGGCAGCCGGATCAATTATGTTGATGTCACAAATTCACATCTGTTGGACTTAGGACCTCCTACAGTATTAACAGACACCACTAGTAAGTTTTAATTCCAAACACATCACCCGTTACAGGCCAAAACGTAATTTTGCTTATTATAGCACCACCTATAGGTCAAAAGTCATCAAATGTATAACCTCCTCCTTATTGGGTCCTGACCCCATATACTGAGTTTGGTTTTGATACGTGAAAGCTTTGCTGAGATGTTACTTCACTTCCTGTTTGGCGGCAAACTTGATTGGTCGTGACGGCCGACAGGTTTTGAATATGGCTCCAAAAAGCAATGCCTTTATGAGTCATGGTCTGACGATGATCTGCATTAAGTTTTGTGAAAATCGGACATATTTTGTGACCTGTGAAAACTTTTAAGTGTTTTTTTATTAAAATCCAATATGGCGTAAGGTCCAATATGGCGGAAATTGACATCATGGGGTGTGTTGAGTTCAGCTTATTCCAAGGATTCCAAATACCTAAATGTGTATGGTTGAAACGTTAACCGCATAGATGTAATGCAAAATTTGACACATTGGTGGCGCTAGAGCACTTGACATGAAACTTAGTGAAATTAATCTTATGACTGTACCGAATCAATGTGCCAAATTTCCCAACTTTTTACTGTATGGTTCAATGGCAAATGAGCGTTTCGTTATAATAATAAGAAAACGTAGAATCACTGTGGGTTGCCTCGCAGCTTCGCTGCTTGGCCCCCAATTAAGACAATAAAGAGACCAAAATGTGTTAATTTATGTTGCCTAACAAAACCTATACAACAGAAAATGTTCATCTTAACACATAGATTTGCAATTGCAAACTCTACCGAAATTATTTGTAGCATATGGTCATCCACACGTTATCTGTCATTGACTTGGGCTACAGCACAACTTTATCAGGTGACCAGTCGCCTAAAAATGCTTAGTTGTTTGATGCTGTAGCCTATGAGACATTTTACTGCACAACAAAATGATTACACGTTGGGCTTAGAGGGCAAACTGTACGATTTTACTTGATCTGTAAGACAATAAAGAGACCAAACAGTACGAGAAGGAGTTATAGTGGGCTTTGTTGTCATTACATGAATGCAGATGCAGATGGGCATTTTTCACAGATAATGGGGAACTTCCCGTTTCTTCTGTCACATGAATGTGTTAATACATGTTGCCTAACAAAACATATACAACAGAAAACGTTCTTCTTAACACATAAATTTGCAAAATCTACCGAAATTATTTGTATGTGGTCGTCACGTTATCTGTCATTGATTAGGGCTACAGCGACGTTATCTGTCATTGATTAGGGCTACAACTTTATCTAGCTTTATCTAAGTTTATCAGGTGACCAGTCGGCAAAAATGCTTGTTTGGTGCTGAATGAGACATTTTACTGCACAACAAAGTTATTACATGTTGGGCTTAGAGGGCAAACTGTAAGATTTTGCTTGATCTGTAGGCTATTTTACCTGGCTGCTGGCTGATGGGGCACGGGAGAAGCAGCCTGTCAGCGACAATGCCTGCTAAAAAAAAAAAAAAAAAAAGTTTCAAAAGGGCATTTTTGTTGATAAAGGGCAAACTTCCTAGTGCTTTAGCACCACCTAGTGTCTATTTCTGCACGCCTATGGTCAACATTACAGTATTTAGGCTATGTTAATCTTGCCACTCTAAGAAATGGCCGTAGGCCTACTTTTACAGTAGGCTACAGCACAGCAAAATCTATTCAAATTGCAGTCCGAGGGATATTGTCCATAAAACGTTGTTAAACTTAGCCTATAGGCTAGGATACATAATCACATATTTGGAGATGATTTGGAGATGAAGTGGGCTCATATGCTTCCATAACGTATTGATGTAAGAAAGAGAAAATGTGGAAGGCCAGCCTATGCATTTCTCATATCTCGCAGATAATTGGTAGTCCTGTTTTGCAGATACTAGTTTAAGCAACAATAGCAATAGCTTGTCACTAATAACGACACAAATAGACTAATGAATGTTCATTTAATGAAGTTTCCTACAGTTTTCCTACATGTATTCATCATGTTCCAACAGAATAAGTAGCCTACATGTTGCACCAATTCTGGGCACATGTTGGATACGTGTAGGTTCATGTAGGTATATGTAGGCTGCTTATAAAAAGGCAATTATTCTGATACATGTAGGCTAAGTAAGGCGGGTGGTTTGACGTTCGGTTGGTCGATCGGTTGGTTGATCAGATGGACGGTCGGAAGGTTTTAGGCACGATTCCCGCGCCATAGGGCACTCACCATTTGCAGTGCTCAGTCCGAGGGGCGGGATAATCAGTTGTCTTTCAAATCCCTCTGCACGCAATAGGAGCGGCAGCGCTATGAGTCCCATGCGTTTCCCACCAGCGGAGCTAGTTGGCTAGTTCAAACGTTTGCCAACTTAATACAAGCTTAACTCGTGTCACACTGTTCACCAACAGCAACATCCATCTTATTTGTTTTCAAGTAGCAGGGAATTCAAGCCAAACCGTTGCAAACTCTGCCATTAATCATTATGTTAAGCCCACCTAACGACTCTATACATGATTTTATTGGCCTGATTGAGTTTCGATTTCTGGAGCTCACAAGCCAACGGAGAGTTGCTAGACTAGCCCTGGCAGCAAATGTAAATGCGAGTCTAGATTTCTAGGCTAGTACCCGCCAAAAAAACTTGGAAATGGGCAAGCTTATTAACTCGATCGCGTGCTCCTTCCTAAACCATCTTCTGCAATTATAGCTCCTTCTGTTGGTTTCAAGTGCAACAATTTCTCAAATAGTTTAATACGGGTGTGTGTATTATTACATTAGGAGGTTATTACATTATCAGGTTTCTTTTTTCCAGAACTTAATAATGTCATATATCCTAATATTATAATAACTTTGGCCAATGCTGTAGTAACAGGCCACCATTTTTTATTAGGGGCCCAGTGGTGAAATTGTGTAGGCGACCATTGTTTTGCTGTCCTTCATAGTATATATCCTAGTATATATTGCGCGTTACTTCCCCCGCCATAGTCGCTCCAAGACATGTAGCCTCAAGCTGCAAATGTCCTGCTCTCCATATCTCTGAAATTTGCTAACATACACTCATATTGACCGACACTAGACTCACACACTGTGGAATCCTGACCAATTCCTCCTTCACTCTTTGCACCACCTGCAGCCTCACTCTCTCCTGGGCACTGAGCTGAGCTTCAAGGTTATCAACTAGGCTTGACTGCTCCCTCTCCCTCCTGACCAATTCCTCCCTCAGCAAGAGGTGATACGCTTCCCTGAGTGTCCTCAACCTCCTCACTCTCTCCTGCACGGCTTTCTCCCTCTCCTCCTGCTCTCTCCACTCTGCGGCCTGTCTCTCCTGTGCCTCTGCCATCTGGAGCAGCTCCTCCAACCTCCTGTCGCTCTCCTCCAGCTTCCCTCCTCCAAGTCCATCAGGAGGTGGTCCAAATGCCCAGCCTCCGTCCTCCCTCCCTCCGTCATCTCCAAGCTCTTCATATCCACTCTGGATTACTCCGATATGGTTCGTATCTAACACAATTGTGTTGAAGAGATACATTGGGTGAGAATGCCTTTGTGGTTTTCTATATAGGCTATATGGTTTTCAAGACAGTCTAGCCTACCCATATCTGGGAAAGTATGATGTGATCATGTTTGCATATATCTTAGGTCAGCCTTTATATTAGGTAAAAATACTTTGTGCTGCATCCATGACACCTAAAGCATGCTGGTAGAAATATCTATTCAAAAGCACAGTTGATCTGTGCATGTCATGACCAACTTTTGTGGAAAGCAAGTTCATTATTTTGGGCTGCTATTAGAATATATTAGAATTTCAGCCCAAAGTTAGATAACATGTAGAATCTTACTGCAATTACAAAAAAAATGAGTTATGGAATGGGTTGACATGGCCCCTTAAGATCAACATACAAAAAAAAGGTGGTCCGCTTCGTTGCGCGGCGGTCATAATTATAGAGAAGAGTCAGACATTCCCCTTTGTTGCTGTGGCCATTTATGATCCAATCAGCAACATATCAGAAATACAGAAATACACTCACACAGTACCACACACACACACACACACACACACCATACCCCCCCCCCCCACACACACACACACACACACACTCACAGACTCAACCCCCCTTCACACACACACACACACACACACACACTCACACATTAGCACACACACACACACAGCGGTCCCCCTCCCACACACAGACACATAAACACACATACACACACACACGCACACCCGATTACCCCCACGTACACACTCACAAGCAAATAGACGCACACACACACACAAAAGCACACATACACAAAAACAAACACACACTATGCACACACTCATTTACATATGCAAAAGTTGCAAGAGTAGGAGCTGGAGTAGGAGATGGAGACAAATTGACATGTGTGATTTATTTTTGCGGAGAGAATGTGCAGCACTGAGTGGTGGACATATTTTAGTGATCACATAGCGGTACCTCTAGTTATTATGTGAAAGGTTAGGTGCAACATACTCACTTTTACTATTTATTCTATTTATTTGACTTAAACCGTAGTGCCGTGAGTAACATTGCTGCAGATGGCTTGGATGTGTTTGGGTTGTTTACTAATGTGTTGTAATATGTCTGTGCTGCCTGTCACACAAATTGCCTCTTGAGGATGTTAAAGTTTTCTAAGTGGCAGGAATGATCAGTGCTGTCGTGTTGACTCCACGTAATGGGGCTTGCCGATCTGTGAGTGTCCAGCCATCTCATTTGAAAACAGGAATGCAAGCATTGTTCTTTATTTGTTTCCTTTCGGAGAAGAGAACATCTTGAATTGGGATAATAAATCTATCCCTGGTTTTAGGGAAGACCCAGCCACGGAACAACATTTTATTGTTCACATTTTGGAGATCAGTCACTACAGTCCAATACAGGCCTTTGCCTTTGTTTTGAACATAAAAACAGGAGCTTTCTGGAAGTCATTTGGTGAAATGCAAGTTTTCCTACCATGACTGACTGACTTGTGTTGAGGAATGACATGATTCCTCCTGCAGAAAGTTGGCTCTCCTGGGAAGTAAAAAAAAAAAACAAGAATTTTAGTAAATGCATTTCGCCACTAGAGGGCGACTCTTCATAGGGAATAGGAAAATATACAGAATCAATGAATAGTTTTGCACTCAACACTCAAAACTCAACAAAAACATTCCACTATCTCTTTGTCCCTACTGCATTGATACTAGTTTAAGTTGGTCAAAAAGCAGTAGTACTGCTCTATGTAATGCTAATCAAACAATGCAATGCCAGTCAAACTTTACAAAAACAGTGTTTGCCATATAATTAATAAATTGGAGGCCTCTCCTCTCTTCCACAAAACCATTCTGGGTCCTCCCCCACCAACCCCCACAGCACAATCCATTCACAACAGACAGATTGTTTTTCCCTCATGGTGGAAAGTGCAGGTAAATGGAAGAGCACTGGAAAAAATGACCTAAGAGTAGAGGGGGGGGGGGGGGGGCTGGGCTATGACAAAAAGGTATGACTATTTATTACTATAAATTAAGACCCATAAATAGAAAGAATGGACTCCTAAAAGCCTTTGGAATGATTTCTTAGACTCAGATGTGGTTTGCTTTTCCTCTTTGTACACTTAAAGTGTGAATGCACTGCCACCAGCCCCACCATTTGCTCTCTTCACTGTGAATCAGTCTGCATGGGAATTATTTATTTGTCCAAGAAAACACTATTGCACTGCTTGGTGTCAGCCTTTGTGAAACAATTTAAAGCAACAATGTTCTGCACAAAATGCTTGTGACAACCACAACAAAACAGCAAAATATATAGGCCTGTGCAGCTGATGCATGGTCGTATAGTGGTAAAATAATGTGTCACTGTCAAAGTTATTTAAGTGTAGACAGTAACAGCAAAACTGAATTTTGCTTTGTAGGTTTCCATGTATATAAGTATCTTTCTTCTCTGAGTGATGAAGAAGAAAATATCAACTTGGGGAAATTTTGTTCTTTTCTGGCACATAATTTCTGTCAGTGTTTACATATGATGTATCAGAAAATGAACTGTTGTGCCTTGGCTTAGCTTCACCCCATCTACACAGCGCTACGTCTTAAACTCAATCACTCGCTCCTCATTAGAGAGGAACTTTTTGTTCGTTGTCATCCAACATGGATGACAGATAATGAGCAGTGCTGAGGGCTCTGTATCCAGGAGGGGGGCATCTATTAGAAATGCACACAGCCCCATACGCTGTGTGTGAGTCCACAAGTCAGGGGGCTGTGTGCCTGGAAAAAAATTGTACTGGGGATTTGGCCTTGAACTTCTCAGGATTCATTTATGCATATCCCTGTCACTCTGCGATTTCACTTTCCACTCTGTAGGGCAAAAAAAAAGAAGAGGAAAAGAAATGTCTGCATAGCCATTCTCTGATTCAGACTCCCTCTTTCTATTTGTATGGGATTGGGCTGCACTGATAGTGAACCTGATAAGGTAATGGTGAGAGTGCTGAGATAGCCCTGCTGACAGTAAACAGATTCGGGAGCACTTGGCTCTCTAGATATTCTGAAAATAATCCTATCCACTTCCCATCTTGATTTTTTTTTTAGCTCAAAGCAACAGACGGATATGGACTTATATTCATCAGTGTGAGGCTAGTTATCCATGATTTTAAAACAAACATGAGACACATAAACACACAAACACAGATGTTCATTTCGCAGATGAAACCATTACTCATGACCATTTTAAATGTGTAGCCTGGGTTAGACAAACATCTATTGTCTTAACAAAAGTTGAGTCTGAGTCACCTGACTGAGTCTTCATTTCAATGGCTGTCAGTTAGGCTACTTAAAGTGTAAATGTTTATGAGCAGAGCTCAACTTGAGTTGGGATACCAGGAAATATTGTTCATATTTTTCATATTTGGTTCAAAGTTCCACCTACTGGGGTAGGATAATGATCATGATGTTGAGTCATGAGGTCATGTGCGGCTGAGTTTACCTTGGATGTTTCAAATGTCCGCCCAACTGGATGCGTTCTTTACGACCTCACACGCCAGTGTGATCAGCAGCGAAACAGAGGGAAGTCCTATATCTCTCCTGTCTGTGGGACTGCGTGACCTACAGCCGCCCATACCCAGACGGGAAGCTATTTCTCACAGCAAACTGAAGTTAGACAAGCAAAGTCTAACACACGGACCACCGAGAAAGATAATCAATGAGCACATGTTATACTGGGGAGATTTTGTATTTCCATAAATGGCAAATGGACTGCATTTATATAGCGATTTCCTACTCCTCTGAGCACTCAGAGTACTTTACAGAGTAATGCCTCACATTCCCCCCCACACACATACACAGATGGCGGAGGCTGCCATGCAAGGCGCCATCGTGCACATAGGGAGCAGTGTGCGGTTCAGGGTCTTGCTCAAGGACACTTTAAAAGGGTCAGGAGGGGTCGGGCTCAAACCAGCAACTGCAACTCCCAGTCACTGGACAGCTCCTCTTAGCCACCACAGCCCACAACAATCTAAAATAAAGCAACAATTGTATCATACATGCCACAGTGTAAAGTTCTAAAACCACAGCTAGAATGAACAAACTTTTAAAGGAATCTCTGTCAAGATGAACATTTTCTCTTTTGGTGCACACACACAGGCACAAACACACACACACACACAGACACACACACACACACACACACACACACACACACACACACACACACACACACACACACACACACACACATACATACATACATACACACAGAGGTTACATAACTCTGTCAGTGCTTCCTCATGGTGTCATGCGAGATTCATTCCACTGAGGCCCATGGTAACTATGGAGATGTTTACATCTGTGGGTGCTTTTCAGTGAGCACTATTTTCATTTAAATCATGGACACCCATTGCCGTTTGTGGCACAAAAAAATAAAACCGAGTGAGAGGGAGGGAAAAAAGACATCCACGTTTCTGCTGACGACAGCCAAAATAGTGACACTGATGAGAAATGCCAGAAGCAATGTATTCTATTAAGGACACAAGACTTAATGATGCAATTATACATACAGTATTTTCCCCACATCTGCTCCTAATGATTCCCATACATACGAGACTGCAGGAAGGAGTAGAACAACACGGAACAGCAACACAGGCCCCCAATGACATCAGATGGACTACCATTAGCAAGCACTCACACACATGGGCTTGTTACAAACCATGTTGCGTTTACACCATCTAAAAGCATATAGGAACACACACACACATACAGAGGCAAAGGGCAGAAAAAAGAGAAGAGCAGAGCAGACAAAGAGAAGTGAAGAAAAGAGAAGAGAAGAGGATAAACAACAATAAGTCAATATAAGGACAAAAGAGAAGCCTTTGAGATGTATTTCTTCAGTAATATCGTGATCATCAGCCCTATAAGTCATTTGTCAGGTCAAGGCCAGAAGTGGAATCCTGCTGTAGTGGTGAACTGGTGGGAACACACACTGATTTAATGAAATTGCTGATCTGCCTGCTGCCTGCCTGCTAATTCTCCCTGCATGTGCGTAGATTGAACTGTCCAAAGACATATACATGATTGGCATGTCACTCTATTCATTCTATATTCACTTTCATCTGAATATGGGGTTCCTAACATCCGAATCTGAGTTGCCTTGCCTTCATGTTATCTGACATGATTTGGATTCCTCCATCTGGTTGCTGGTCAGAATGGCTGCTGGGTTTTATTCTCAAGATGATTGAGATATGATGGACGGTGTTCACCACAGGCACGTGTCATCCTCCTGTAAATGTCTAAAAGTTTAATTGATCAAGTCAAAGAGAGAGAGAGAGAGAGAGAGAGGATTGGCCAGTGCCAAAGAAAACTGCAGATGCTTTATCAGGCAATTTACCACCAGATCACTGCAAGTAATCCCATAACACTGTGAAACAATCCAGCCCAAGTCAATTTATACCATTTTGTGGGAGGAAAATGATCTATGAATAAAAGTTGATGATTGCTTCTTTCCTTTGATAAATATCTTGGAGCATTCATTTGTTACACATAAAAACCTAGCACCTACTTGACATTTTTAGGTCAGAATTAACTTCTTTTGGCAAACATAATTAAGCTTTGGAACGGAAAAATTTAGCAAGTTGAGGAGAAAGAGGTAAATTTCTCTCAGACTTCAGCACTGTTTTGAGTAATAAAGTCGGCGTTTCAGATTCAGATTCAGATTCCCTGGCTACAAATGTGCGTTGAACTTTTTTTTTGTTCTTTTTTTTTAAACCCAGTTCACTTAAATTAAAGATTGTTCATACAGGTCAAAGTGTCTATCAGTGCCCTTGAAACATTGTGACAGGCCAAAGACTCAAGCAGACATCTGTAACATTACGATTATATAAAATCCATGCACAGGGAAACTACTACTGACAAGCTATATTGGCTGTAAAGCTGTATAAGCTGTAAGCTATAAGCTATAAAGCTACAAGCCAAATTGTTTCAACTTTGTTTACGCCGCTGTTTTCGCTCTGGCAGTTTGACTTTGTGTTCTGGTGAGGACGTATCCATGGGAGACACAAGTACATCATTTTAACATCCATGAATCAGCTATACTCAGCAGAGCAGGATGTATTCAGTGTCACGTTTTTCTAGTTGCGATGCTTTACATTGATGATGCTAACCAATAAAATAAAAACACACATAGTTTCTCTTTTCTCACAGTAAAAAAATTGAGCTGTTGGAAAAGATATAGGCCTATTTATTGCACATCGCTTGATGTCAGCAAGTCTTAGTAAATGCAACCCAAGTCTTTTGCAACACATCACTACCTCCCAACGGTCCAATTAAAATTGTTTTAAAATTTATTACATTTGATAGTCCTGCAGACAGAGTATTCAAGATCCAACAACCTTGTTCCCATCATTTATACACAACAGAACCACAATGGTTGAGTTTCCCCTCACATTCTCCACTGGTTATACAACATTTTGAACTGGGCTCTTAACCATCAGAGAGTTCTTAGTCTCCATAAAGGGTGGTGCTACCAGTCACCGGATATCAAAGCCTGGAGGGTGGGCAACCATCAACGGGCATCAGAGAGAAGGGCTTAGAGATCAAAATGTTTCTGAAAACTTAATTAGCATGTTTGATTATTGTTGAGTTGTTGAGTTGTGTTTGAGTTTGTCCCGAATCTGTTGTGGTTGAGAACCCTCACTGGAGTTACTGGGTTGTGGCCATGCAAGATCAGCTTAGATTCCGATGACTCCAAGTACAGCACTTTGACAATCAGGGCAACATGTGGTAAATGTTTGATGTCTGTGTCTAAGGATTTTAAAAATCAGGGAAAAGAAGGGCCTTTTCTGGACAGTTTTAAGATGTTACTGATGCGATGTGAGAGATTAACTTAACCCTTAAACTCAGGTGTGTCTCTTTCCCAAGCTTGGCCGAGGTGAATTGCAAATGAGAGCAGAGGCTGCAAGTTTTTTGAGTTGTGTCATTTGTTTGAGAGAATAGACCTCTTTGTGTCAACAGTGACTCCAACTTCCTTCATTAAATTTAATTTCCTTGTGCATAACGCCATCCCATTTGTTAAGATTATGAAATCCAGTTTGTTTGGCTAAGCTTAAACATGTCACCATTAAAGACAGTAAACGAAAACAACATGTTTGTTTAAGGGCAGCACATCTGGTGATTAGATTTATCATGTGACATCTGGTATGTCCCCAGCTTTTAAGCACATTCCTCTTGAAAGCTTAAACGTATCAAACATCCACGTCCAGTTGCATGTCCAGAAATCCTCATTCGATGCACTACCAGTACTCAAGAGCTCTCTTTACACAAACTGAAGCAACTCTGGCCTCTATCAATGTGATTTATTTTTGCCTACGGCTTTTGGCTGTGAGATGCCACAGATATACACCATTAAAATGTTGCAATATGATATTTTGCATCCCCACCTTAAATCTCATCTCTGCGACTCTTGGTTTTACAAATCAGAGTTGAAGACAAGTCCAGTGGTTCTGGACTGTTGTCTGAGAAAGCACTTAACAGATTTATTGTATTTGCATAATTACAATGAACCAGTCATCAGTTTATGTATTTGTCGCTTCTTCTCATGAAGGATGCCCAAATGTGGTCCATCTCATATGCCTGTTCCGCTAACAGCTAAAAACGATCAACCAAAGTAAACTCACTTATCTGCTATATCAACCAGCCATAGCCAGTAAAACCCATGTCATACCAGAGAGTTTGTTTGCTGCTGGAAGAAGTTACAGGAGTGACTCACATGTTTCCCCCCCCCCCCCCAAAAAAGATCCAATTTAATTGGACTCCCCCACAGAGGACTTCATTATCTTAGAACATCTCCAACAAATGTAAGACAGGCACTGTGTGCAGGCCATTCAGTCATTACACTGTGGAATTTAGCCAAAGTGCTCCAAACAGCCAATTATCCCCATCAGCCATTATGACAGCACCAGCGTTAACATCTTAATGGCTGCAGACCACATCAGACGTAGCGTAGCATGGGGTTAAGTGCATGACCTCACGCCAGGCAGCCATGGCCGCTTGTGAGTGTCGAAACTGCTTTCTGCACCTGCTTTGCGCACTCAGCCTCATGTGTCGCGGGTGCATTATGTCACCGGTGCAGCGCGTGTGCATCAGCCTACTAATGTCCTACTGTTGTTTCAGGTGTGTGCTGAACAACACGGACCTTCAGGTTTTCCCACTTAGTTGATTTGGCCTGGCTGCTTCACACTAACACTTCAGTATACATGGCACACACTGATACACTATTCAGAGACATGGTATAGACAGAAGGCCTATAGACACAGACATAACTGTGGAATTTCATTATTTGTGCTGGCACATCTTTTGGTGGCAGAATTTTTAAATCTGGTCAATTTGAATCTGATGTCAATTGTCAATTGTCAATTATTATACAATGTGTACACAAGACTCCATGCATGAACTCTGTATAGCAGTATAGCCTTGTACCAGGAAGGCCTACAGGCATCCTGAACTAACAGCCTGAGCCCCAAAGACAAAATGAAGTCATAAGCGACAACTTGACATTTCCACTGGCTTTTTTCCACACATCTATTCACAGGCTCACTATTGAAAGTGCCTCACAGGTCAGTTAGGAATTTAAAAGGTAACAGCACGGCATGCCACGTCTACGAACAGCAGTAACATTCTTTAAAGTCAGTGACGAGACTATCGCAGAGAAACAGTGAAATAATCTGGAATGTGTTTTGATGATAAGACTACAAACGGTCTCCGAGGGATGCACGTAATGTCATCCAGGCCTCTTGTGAACCCTCATGTGAGCCTTTTGCATATTTCTGTTAATATCACACAGATTTATGGAGGACAGAAACCAACAATATAGAGATGGGGTGGAATGGGGGCAGAATAAAAGCCTCACACGGCAATTTATCATCCTCAAAAACATTTGGACCTCATGGCTATATTTGGAACTGACCTACATTCTTTGCTTTCTGGGAGGAGAAATTATGTTGTGCTGGCAGCTGATCTCCGATCAGTCCTGTGTTCAGTCCTGTGTCCTTTTTTGTGAGAGGTTGATGATAGGTCAGGCCTTCGAGCTTTCTGATGAGCGTGAGAGCGAAGTGCCAGAGAGTGTCTGCTTCCAGTTTCTCACCAGACGAGTCAAACCAAATATCACGGAAGACTCACATGCCACACATAAAAATCGAGAGAAACATTTTGTTTGTGTGGTGGAAATGCCAGTGGCAGCAGTCTTTTCATGCTGTTTTTTTTATTTGTTTTATTTAATTTAATCTCCTTTTTTTCAAAACCAATCACAGACTCATTTATCTGGGCATGGCTTCTGTCTTTGGACAGACCTCAGACGCGGCATCAACAAAAGCCCTGTATCCATGCAGACTGTTTTTGGATACAGTCGTGCTTTCGGGGGAGAGAGAGAGAGCTGAACAAGCCGGGAGGCCCACTAACTTCATCTAGTCATCCCTTTGGTGGGGACCCTGTCTGAAGGCAGGCCTTAATGGGCATGTTACTCTCTTGTTGATCATTTGAATTCTGTCACGGACACACATATGCGATTCATCCACATCGCTGGCATGGTTTATTGTCAGTCGTTCTGAAACAATGTCAGTGAGCACTCAGAATTTGACAGTTCAGATCAATGCTTTATTTATGTGAAGAGAAAACATCCCCAAATGTTAGGACACACAGGTGAAGGATGAATGTAAAGGTAGTGATTTAGGAAGAATCGTCAGAAAGACACTTTTGGTCTACACAAATGTATCTTTTATCTTCATTGCTCTTCTTTAACTGTCATATTATAACCTCAAGAGAAACAGTTATAGTATTAGATTCCAGTAAATAGGAAGAACTTTCAATATTTGCATGTCTCTTTGATTATGTATAATCCTTCCGATTGATACAGAACATTTTTGTAAATGATTTGTAGAGCGGGTTAAGGGGTTTGAACTGGGATCAGACATTTAGCTGTGTTTATTGTGTCCAGTGTTATTGAGGTTCCCTTGGCAACTCTGGTTTACATTTTCTTTTGCTGACTGGCTCACATTGGACTTATTAGTAGCTATTGGTCAATACTACCCTACTCAATTCAATTCCCCAAAGCATTTAGAGAGAGATACACTGGCTTCGATGTGTAAAAAAGAGCACAGCAAGTTTAATACACAACCTTATAGCAGAATCTTTCTGTTATGGGAAAATGTACCTGACAATCCATAACCATTATTTCCAGTAATTCTGTATCCATGTGTGGATCATGGAGAGGAGGTAAGCACACATGCCGTTCTCACTAGCTATCCAGTTTTTCACTCTCCACTTTTCTTTTCCAGGGCTGAAAACCCACAAAAACATAAGAGCAGCTCATACAAAATAAATCAGTTAGCTAGGATTCACAAGGTTGTATAACTTTGTCAAACATATTGTGAGTGCAAGGCATTGTAAGTAAGTAAAATGAATTTGTATAGCACATTTCCTTCCAAAGTGCTTCACAGTAAAAAAAAAAGACAAACATAGTTTAAAAGATGTAAGAAGATATACATAAAAAGAAGATTGAAAAGATTGCTTCTGTGTGTTCAAGTGAATACAGATCACACAATTATGCTTCATGAGTTACTGGTGTTGCGATTGTGGTTGTAGCATGAGGTAATTGTGCCTCTATTTGTGTCTAGTGTTAGCGTGAGTGGATGTTATTTTAGCCCCTCTCATGTTACTGTATCTGTCCACCATCATGGTGTGAGTCATGCCTGTGCAGAAAACCTGTTGTCTCTTTCTGAATCTGTGTGTTCCTGCAATCGCAGTGTGGTGTGGTGGGAGGAGATGGGATCTTGCCATTACAGAGATCTGTGTGTCCCAGTTTCTCTCAACTGGTTTGTCCTAGTACATTTGAGTGTTTATAAGGCAATTCTGTTGACTCTTTAGCACGCTAGTCCTAGATGCTAGTGGCGGTGCTGCCGATCAGTGCTGTGGCTTAGTATGAGTCCAGCGCTGGCAGGAAACCCAACGTGCTGCCACTGCTGCTCTGAGCTGAAACGGCCCAATGGCCTGCGCTCGCGCCATCAATAAGGTTCCACTTCCAGTGATTAAAGGTTGCTAAGAATATGAGCGGCCATGATGCGGAACCCTGACTGACTGAAGCTGGGGGACAGGTGGAGTCGGGCCAGTGGATCTGGCACCGGGAGCTTTTTGTGTGAGAGGAACAAGCTGGAAGCATTCTGTGTCAGGGACGACGTCAAGGGACATGAATTCTAGTATCAGAACCAGAACCCTTGGCAGATGGGAAAGGCATACTGGATTAGTGTTTAGTGTCTGTGTTTAGTGTCTCTGTGTGTGTGTGTGTGTGTGTGTGTGTGTGTGTGTGTGAGAGAGAGAGAGAGAGAGAGAGAGAGAGAGAGAGTGTGTGTCTGTGTATGTGTGTGTGTATGTGAGAGAGAGAGAGTTTCAGCTGGCTTCTGTGTCATATTGGCAATGCATCCAGAGGGAAGAACAAAGGACAGGCTACCATTGTTTTTTTTATATTTGTTTCATTTGTGAAAACAACGACTATAGTGCAGTGGCCTTTGCATGAGCCCAAGGAACACCCTTTTAATTGAAGTGTATCTAATTCCTATTCTATGTACCTTCCCAGGAGTGCAGAGGGTGGTCCTGTGAAGAGGCTTTCCAAGAGGAAAAGAGAAAGGCCAAGTCTAAGGACTGGAAAAGGTCACCATGCCTACATAACATCCTGAATTTGAAAACAACATTGGGATTTGGGGTTGACTGCCTGATATGAACACGCAAAATAAACACGCACACACACACACCCACACACACTCATGTGAGGACTCCATACAACAAATATCTTATTCATTGGCATCATATTTTCCAGTCAAAGTCAACCATCACCTCAGATCCAGACGATTTTGCCAAATGCCAAAAGGGGGTAGTCTGTTAAAAGATAGAAACGGTACCTTATAGCCAGTTTAACAATATGCACAGTATTATGAAGTACCTGGCATGATGCTCGGCAAACATACCAGATGTTTTCTGGGTGAAAAATGTATGTGCAGATGTTATCTCAAATCTGATTGGTTGAATGAAGGAGAGAACCCCTGCTGCCCAGCTGTCTTTAAGCCTTAATGACATATAGACAATTCAATGCATGTGTTTAATTAAGTGTTGTAGGATCTATACAACTGACATGCATTTTTTTTCTTTACATTTCTTTGAAAAAATTAAGCTTTTTGGTCTGCTTTTCCTTATGCTCAAACCCCTCAACCCATAGAGGTGGCGCCTATGTGTGCACATTTAACTGTAGTTTAGTCTTTTGGTTGATACAGCACTTGGAAAACATCAACGAAGATAGTGAGGTTTCAGTAATATAAATTCATCAGGAGTACAGCCTCCGCAGATTCAACAACATGTCTTAAAGACAAATCACGTTCAGAACTGTTGGAAGAGGTTAAGTGAATGAGTTCAACAAAGAGAGGAGAGAGGCAGTCGGAAGGAAGGAATGAGGGGGAACGAGACAGGGAGAATAGACAGACAGATGGGCCAGCATAGCAGAGCAAGGAGATGAGAGCGGAGGAGAGGATGAGTGGAGGACCAATGGAGAGGGAGGTAGTGGTGGGACTCCCAGCTTGCGACGAGGAGGAGGCATTTCACACTCCCCTGGCTGCTGGGTGAACCTCACACCAGGCGGCGAGATGCTTTCAAGCTGGTGTTTGGATAAGATGTCGAGGCTCATCCCACGAGTAGAGCTCTCCCCAGCCCTGCCGGCAGCCTGTCTGTCTGTCTGTCTCGTCCTCCCTCTGTTTGGGAGAGAGGAGTGCGGGCCCAGGGTCCATGGCCAACCCTCAAGTTCTCCAATGCCGCGTGATGTTGACATCATCTTTATCTAGCCTGCGTACCGCTTCCAACTGCCTCAGATGAGTAATGTGGAGCGACTTGTCGTTTCTCCTCAATTGCTTTCCGGCATTTTGTTCCGGATTTTGTTTGATATTGCGGCTTATCCGCACAAACGGTTGCTAAGGTTCTTTGACAAATATCAGACTTTAAAAAAAAAAAAAAAATTCTCCGTGCTGAAAGGCCTGTGCAGATGTGTGTGCTTGCAAGTGCTCGCGTGTGTATGTAAATAGCCCCAAATGAGGACCAGCTGTTAAAATACGGCCCAAACCACAATTCAACTTGTGTTGACTTCAGGTATATATCTCTTAACCACCAACATATGTACATTTCATATTCTTTAAGGGGGATCTGGTTTGACACAGTCTCTCCACGTGTAAAGTGCCTGACGACTGGTCCACATCAGATGCCTCCGTGTCGTTTCTGCCGAGGCCTCCGTCTACAGGGGCCTGGCACGCGATCTGGGCAGGAAGCCAGCGGAGTGGAGAGGAGATACCCCACACGGGAGACCCCCAATACCGCAGCTTTCGCTGAGTGACCACTTGCTGCGGCCACTGCAAAAGCCCACACTTCAGCATCCTCCTCTCTCTGCTCCTTACCACAGGACTCCTGCTGCTCCTTGTGAGTCGTTAACGTTAAAATGTCAGCCCTGGTGGTTTCCGTCCCCAGAGATAGAATGCATGGGATAATGTGTGTGTGTGTGTGTGTGTGTGGGGGGGGGTTGGTTGGGGTTGGGGGTTGGTTGGGGTAGATGACTGGAAGCTTGCTTTGCACGCGACGGCCCTCAGCCCACAAATGCCTCCCAGGCTCCCTGGTGGCCGCAGCCTCTGCATGTCCCCTGTGGGTGTCTGCTGTGGTTTCATTCCGAGTGCCACCCTCCTGGCTTGGGGTGGGGGAGATGCCTGCCATTCCTGCTTGTCATTGCTCTTCTTGGGCCTGCTTCTGATTTGCCCTTAACCTCTTAATGCTCAGAGTGCATTTCCATTCATGCTAGATAATAGATACTACTATACAAGATGACTTACCAGTGTATTAAAACTATCCATTCAAGTGCAGGGGTTAGTACAGGAAGTAGTGCAGTGTGAAAAGTTCTTGAAGTTAGAGAATGTAGCATCCACAAATTTAGCTTTGTTAATGACGGTAGATATATTTAGATTGTTTGTTCATTAACCAGGACGGTATAAGATTAACTTCAAAAAAGCACCATTTGACCTTTGACCCTAAGCGTTGTGCTCCACAGCTTTTGCATTAGCTGATGGAGATTGGTGTGAGCATGGTGTAACAAGAAGTATAACAAGAACTTAGGCCAAACTGTTCATCCATGGTGCCCAAAACCACCAAGCTTTTATGTCACTGCTGTCCCACAATTTACTGTGGCACTTTAGCGTCTTTTGATTGCTAGCATGTCACAGGGGCTTTATTCTTTGAATGAGGACGGGGATGCAGCAGGGGGCTGAAGGAATGACTCATCTGTTTTCCTCCCATTGATGCGAAGCGAAGGACCAGACAGGCCATCTGAATCCCATCACCAGCGGCCCATGATGGAAACGATTTGCCATCTCAAATCCACGTTCACTTCCTCATCGTTTGGTTTGTGTATGGCAATGTTGTTTTTAATCAGTGTGACAGCTGACACTAATTTGTCTCCGCGTATGTGTGTGTGTGTGTGTTTGTGTGTGCTTGTGCTTTGATATGTAGGCACATGAGTGTGTTTGCATTTGTGTGTAACAATTTTCTAATCACAGTTCAATAAGCTATTGGTGATAGCTGCATCAACTTGGGACCAATTACTGGGGTCAAGTGGGGGTGTTAAAGGAAAATTCCGGTATTTAGCACTTTGAGTCCCTTTTCTGGTTTGTTTTGGATTAACTAAAGTGGTGGACACCGAAATTTTGACGATTGGTCCTGTCTCGACTTTTCTGACTCGTTTTGAATCGCCTTTGACTAGTCAGAGTGGCTGCCTACAGGCATGCTCAAACATGTCCTAAAACAATCCTTAACGTTTGTTTTCAAAACTGTGCAACTCCCCGAGTGGTTAGTGGTGTTCGTTGATGTTCCAAAACAAGTAGCGTAGCGAAATACAGTTTCTGTCGTGTTTTATTTGCCATTTTGTAAAATACCATTGATTTCTGTTGGAAGACTCATTGCACGTTGATAATTACTGCGCTACCGTCTATGCTTCAGGCTCAAATATTGAGCGGAAGTTTATATGCGGTTGTGAGGTGTCAAAAATAGTTCCACAATAGCAAATAAGACGGCTGGAAATCATACATTGCGCCGATATATTTGATTTTAATAATCAACGAATACCACTAACCACTCGGTGAGTTGCACAATTTTGAAAACAAACGTTAAGGGTTGTTTTAGGAAATGTTTGAGCATGCCTGTAGGCAGCCACTCTGACTAGTCAGAGGCGATTCAAAACGTGTCAGGAAAGTAGAGACAGGACCAATCGTCAAAATGTCGGTGTCCACCACTCTAGTTCATCCAAAACAAACCAGAAAAGGGACTCAAAGTGCTAAATACCAGAATTTTCCTTTAAGCTCTCTCAGAATAGCAGGTTCCATTGTAATGACTAACATGACAGAGAAAATGGTGTATGAAAAATTTATTTATGACAAAAAATACTTTCAAATGTGACAACTGCATACTTTCTTACACACATTTAGGTGGGAAAGGTGAATCTAACAATCAAGTTCAAAAACGGCTTTTATATCTGTGCATTATACAAAAGTACCACAAAAACAATATGCTTGCTAATCATTACACAAACAACACAACAAAAAACTTGTAGAAAATACATATCAGATTCTACGCTTGACACAAATAAACCGAAATGCCCAACTGCATTTGATTTCTGGGTGAAACTTATTTATATTGCTTATATTTTCTTTTTATTTTGCTTGACACATCAATAAACAATGTATGCTTGACAACTTTGGCTTCGTGTTTGCAGAAACAATGGAATAGGTCTGTATTTTTCTGTTGCACGACAATAGTGAAATTTGTCAGTGTAAACAAATAAATAATTATTTACAACCTCTAGGGAAAATAAAAGCAAACCAAGAAACAAGACATAACCCCATTCAAAGGCAGGAGTCACATAAATAATTTACAAAAAGAAATTATAATACAATCTAAATATAAACATCTTTCCCCCAAAAGGTACCTACAACGCTCGAAAGTCTATGAAAAGATCCCTCTTAAAATATAGGGATGTATTAAGACCTTTAAAGAACTAAGTCAAATTGAAGTGGAAAAAAACTGAACCTCAACTGGCAAAAATGCATTGAGGATGCCAAAAAATACCATAGCCACAATTCAAAACAAATATCAAAATTGTGCAAGTTTTGCAATTTGGCTTTTGCTAAATCCTGAAGTCTGGTAAGTTGATGGCTGCTATTCTAAACTTAAGCAGCTCTGTGTCATTGGATGGAAAACGTTCTGACCGAACATAACGTCATCATCAACATAGCATCATCATGGCATCATACTCAGAGCTCTCCTATCCTTGGCAAAGAAAGTAGATGGTATTAAAAAAAATAAAACAATAACTCAAACATTTACGCAGAGGCCTGGTATACGTACTGTTATGCATGTGTACAAAATAGTGATACAATGCACTAAAGTGGTTCTTTGAATATGATGTTAATGTCAGATGGTATTTGTCTTCACGTCACAGGCCTTAGGTGTTCAACAGCACACACCAAAAGCTCTCAGGTAGAGATTCATCATGATGCTCGATGCTCAATAGATACAGACTCTGAAGATACACATTGAAGTTCAGCCTGGTTGGTGGATAGTGACAAGGTGATTGTCCTTTGTAGTTTCCATGTTGATTCAGTTATCTGTGGAACAGAAGGAGAACAAAAAGCACCAATTAATGATCTGGCCCAATCACTTTACTGGGACAGGGAAACCCATACACGGACAGCAAGACATTGTGCACTGTGCTCGACATGACAGACTGCAGGCAGTGATCGCATTATGGCATTCACACTGTCACCCAACATTGTTAGTGACGTGGGTGGCGTTTTCACCAAACAAAGACATCATTCAGACCACGTGGTGATGAGGCATGGTGACACACAAAAACCAAGCGTGAGTTATGGCTGGGTTATGGTTCAGCAGAACACATTCAAAACCCTTTGTGTTTTTTACCTGAAGAACACTGAGGGCAAGTCTGGGTTATCTGCAATATGGGGAGAAGGTTTACATATTTACAATCATCCCATCATTTCCCCCCGCTGTCTTCTTCAACCCTGAGAAGCATTGGAATGGCATTGTGCAATGGAAAATGTACAACTAAAACTCACCTCGGCACTCATATTTCAGATCGGAGAAGAAGACCAGCTCTTGGGAGAAGACAAACAGACCTAACCGGCCGCCTGCAAATGTCCTGTCATAGACAGGTCCTGAGTCAGCCATGATCTGTTTGCCTTCATAAACCACCACCCTGGAAGGAAAAGGAGAATCATAATAAAGCAAAAAACTCATTTCAGTTGGGGGGGGGGGTCAAGTATGAGTGATGTTTGATGGAGATCTACCTGATGAAGCCAGTCTTTGGTCTGTGGATGAGATGCCATCTGTAGGCGGTGTAGTCTTTCCAGCCAATGTTCTTTGGGTCGTGCCATAGCGTACGCACCTAAGGCAAGCAGAATGCAGAGGTCTGAGCACACAGAACCTGCTAGCTGTGTTAAATAGAATTCACAACCTTTGCAATGAAGTCGCCCTTAATGCAAATAAATCATGTTTATGCTCTTTTTATGTTAAGATAATCAACATAGGAAGCATAAATATGTCAAACTGAAACACTTTCAAAATTGAGCTTGTGTAACCTCTTGACACATTATGTCATTATGTTATCTAATGATTCTTCTCACCTGTCCAGCTGTGTCTCCCGTGTGCCACAGGGCGTTTCTCAGGTGTTCGCCGGTGCCTGTGGTGGAGTTCACCACTTTGAGGGAGACTCCTGAGATGCCGAAAGCCTTGGAGGGCTTGTCCTCCCAGTAAGTCTGTGTGATCTGCTTCCACATGACCACGTAGAAGCGCCCGCTGGACTGGTAGCCAAACACGAACCCTGCGTAGTCGTCATCCCTGTCAGTGTTGACGTAGAACGTGCCGCTGAAGTCCACCGCGTTGAACTCATCAAAGCCTGAGAAAGGTGGAGATGTGATTTTTAATATCGAATTCAATTTGTTTTCCACCAGTCTGAGAAGTTTCCATGTGCAACCCAAATTACACCACAACACAACTTGACTCTGATGAAGACGTGGCACACGTCGAAACGTTAGTCCTTATGTTGACACCTTAAATAATAAAAAATACTTAAATTCCACATCTTTGTCGCTCCGGTGAACTTTCTCTCTCTTACTGGATTCGGTCCTCTCCCGTCGATGCACTAGATGTGACCCGCAGTAGCGCGGAGGTACAATTGTTTTCTACACCACAACATTGTTTAATCCAGAGCTCTGGATCAAACCTGCAGGTATTTCCACTTGGAAGCCCAGATCCTTAATAACTGGACCACCACCACCCCAGACCAAATGTGGAGAGGACTCACCGACAGCAATACCAGGGTCAGAATTGGCAGTTTGCACCAGTTCTTTGCCTTGGTGCCGCACCACCCAGTTGGGGTCAATTTGCGTGGTTCCTTTGGGATCCAGATGCACCATCTGGAACTTCCTGAAGTCTGTGCTGCTGATGCCGTCGTTCTCTGGACACGCGTCGAAGATGTCGGGGATGCTGTCATTGTCAAAGTCATCTTTGCATGCGTCACCTCTTCCATCTCCTGTTTGGGGACAAACCATTGCTGGTCAGACACAATAGATCCCATGTGCCATTTATGCATCACTGTACTCCACACAAGATCTCACATTCAAGGTCAAAATGTAAAAGTTAAGTTTTAGTCTTAAATTCAAGGTCAAACAGTTAAAGTTAAAGTTGACTGGTATTCAGCAGACACTTTTATCCATCTGACAGCAGGTGCATTGAATTGATTAAACTATGATATGGAAACTTGAGGAATAAGTGAGAGTAAGTTATAAAGTCTCCACATTTACAAAAGTCAAAACCACAATACAGTACAAACCCCAAAGCATCCCCCTCCCATTCACCTAAATATTTCTTTTGTCTCATTTGTTTGCCTGCCCTGTATGACTTTAGCTCCCATACCTCTCTATTTTCCTTCGAACAGAGTGATTTTTCTCATGCGCAGCACAAGGATAACTTTTTTTTCTTGAGACATATTTAACCTACTGAGCGAAAATATTCCACTAAGCGACCCAAGTTTAATACTCAGTGCTGGCCAAGTGCAACAAGTAATCTCAGCCCTCTTTTCATGGCGCGACAACTTCCTCTGATACATGTAACAGTCTCAGAATGTGAGGTCTATTAAAAACAGACCTATGGCCGATGTGGAGAGAGTGAGGGGGGGGGGGGGGGGGGGGTTTCAAGACAAAGCAGGCGTCCGCTCAGAGAGGGCAGCCTGTAGTGGAGTTTGCTCAAAAGAGGAAGAAGTAGCGTTTCCCCTGTGCACTTTGTTATTGCGCAGGGGTACTGGCTTGATTCTATCAAATAAACACTTTGTGATGAGGTGTGAAAAGTGAAAAGTACAGGCGCATCTGGTCTGTGGGGTGCAGATGGGTGGAGGTAGGTGTGTGTGTGTGTGTGTGTCTGTGTGTGTGATGGTGGTGTGGGGGGGGTGTTGCAACCTGTTTCCATTTACGGGCCCAACCACAAAAACTTCAGGTAACCCTGGTGAAAACTGGAGTAATCATGACACACACACACGTGCATATGGCCCTAGGAAATAAAGGCTTGTGGTGCAGGGGAAGGACCAGCTGTCGAGTTGTGAGCTCATGTTCATGACATCAGGAGACTGTGACTTTTTAGTCCTCAGTTTAACACTACTCTGACTGGTAGTGTGTGTGTGTGTGTGTGTGTGTGTGTGTGTGTGTGTGTGTGTGTGTGTGTGTGTGTGTGTGAGAGGACTGTGTATGTGTTTGTGTTTTACCATCAGAATCCAGCTGGTCTTTGTTGGGTACCAGCCTGCAGTTGTCCTTTTCATCAGGAATGCCGTCGTTGTCGTCATCGAAGTCGCAGGCATCTCCTTTGCCATCCTTGTCGTGGTCAGCCTGGTTGGCGTTGGCTACATAGGGACAGTTGTCCAGGTTGTTCTGATGACCATCCTCATCAATGTCCTGGTTATTGTCACACGAATCTCCAACCAGATCATTATCTGTATCAATCTGTACCACAAAGACAAACTCTGGTTAACTATCTGCCACTAAGTGTGTTCAAAGCCAGTGCAATAGAACTAAACATGAAGAATTCATAAATCAGCCAAATATGTTCCAAAATTCCATTCAAACATTGTAGGGCACCATACAAATAATTATCTATTACAAACTAAAGGTTGATAGAGGATCTCCCCATGGCATTGATTGGACAGTAGGCCTGAGGTCAAAGGTCATTACTAGCACTAAAGAGTCTGAATGGGATTGTGTTAGAATGTCTCTACTCATGGACTGTGCCTCTTGTCTAATCAGACATCAGTAAATCATTTAAAAGGATCTACTTGTTGTATAGTTGTTATTGACAACTCAATCAATGATCTTTACTGGCACTGGTCAACCAATGGGATTCCAGTAATGTCTCTGACCTGGTCGGGGTTGTGCAGCAGGGGACAGTTGTCACACTGGTCTCCCACGCCGTCCATGTCTGTGTCTTTCTGGTCAGTGTTGTACACGTACGGGCAGTTGTCATGCTCATTGAGGATCTCTGCAGCACCGCACCAGAGAAAGAGAGGAAAACAGAGACGGAAACTGAATTGGGGTCACTGAGAGATGATGCATGTCCATGCCTGTTGCGAGAGAGGCCCACACTTCTTCCCCTAGACAGCTCTATAAATCCAGGAGAGGGGCAGAGCAGTTCGGCTGTCAGGCCGACCATTAGCAGAGAGACGGATGGCTGATCTGCGCCACGTAATCAAATACAGCTCAGTCTCATCAGTAAACATGTCAGGCTGGCCCTTTATCATTTTGACTTAGTGTCCAATCAGTATAAACTGGGAAAGCCACACTGACAAACAACACTGGCAAACATGGAATGACTTGGCACTCAGGGAAGGGAAATACTCAGTGGTGGAATGACAGAATTTGCTACTGGTTCAATAAATCTTTCTGACCATGTCTGATAATAGACATAAAGTACACACTGTATAATAAATAAAACAACAACAACAACAACAATAACAACGCTGAATACCATCTCCATCGATGTCCACTGCACAGGCATCGCCCTCCCCGTTGTGGTCTGTGTCGATCTGTGCCGGGTTGTGTTCGTAGGGGCAGTTGTCGCAGCGGTCACCAACGTCGTCTTTGTCATGGTCAAACTGCCTGGGGTTGTACAGGAGGGGGCAGTTGTCCTGAGTGGGTAAAGAGAAGAAAAGGGTGGATTGAGACATGTTGTAATGCTGTCATGTTTGAAAGTATGGAAGACTTTTTATTTTCAATATAATGAAACTCCCTCCCTCTTTCTTGCTCACTCTCACTCTCAATGTGTGTGTGTGTGTGTGTGTGTGTGTGTGTGTGTGTGTGTGTGTGTGTGTGTGTGTGTGTGTGTGTGTGTGTGTGTGTGTGTGTGTTTAAGAAAACAGCATCCTCACTATCTCATCCAGGATTCCATCGTTGTCATCATCCTTGTCACAGGCGTCTCCCTGCCCATCTTTGTCAAAGTCCTCCTGTCCAGAGTTGGGCAGGTTGGGGCAGTTGTCCTGTGTAGATGGAAAAACCTTCTGTCAATCATCCTATTTATGTTGATACCTAGGCATGATACCTATTGATGATATGTGTTCATGTGTAAATGATGACAAAACTGCTGTTTCATGACCGTGCAAGTGTCATCTGTGTTGATATAGTAGCATAATGCACGTTTGACATTCACTTGCTGTCACTGTTATTAATGTTAGATGATAATCACATCAGCTGTCTGAGCAGTAGGCAAAACATCATTTATGATATGCTGTCATAGGCAGGGAAATGTTAGGACATGTCTGAACACATTTTGATCAGATTTGAGTATTTCACTGTACTAAGTCATGTTCAGGGCCTTCAGACAAAGCCAGCCTCAGAAGATCCCCTTTGGCACCTAGACTGAAGAGTACCAGAGGTTTGCAGGCAAAGCATTCATTAGGACTTCATGTGAAAAGGAAGAGGGAGGTGTCCATACCTTCTTGCAGTGGTAGGTAGCGTTGGCACCGCACACAAGGTTCTGATTGGGCCATCCATCCAGGTCAGAGTCTTCGCCGCAGATGAAACCGTCGCCGGCGAAGCCGATCTTGCACTCGCACTTGTACATAGGGTTGCTGAAATGACTGAGGTAGATGCACTCCGAGTGCCTGTGGCAGCTGTGGGTTCTGTCTTTGCATGGGTTTTCCGGCTCACATACCTGAGAACACCAAACAAACATATAGAGAACCTTTAGCAGATGCCCAAGGAAAAGAACAGCACAGCTGATGCAGTTACTAATGTATATTACATATATATATGTACGTTTATACGGTGACGATGAAAAGAGAAGACGCAGAAGTGGCGTCTCGTCTTCATTTTTTTATTCGCGTTTAGACGAGCATTCTCAGGGGGAAATCTTTGTTTATATGAAGACGCAAGAGTATGTGATATTCGATTGGATATGCATTCCAGACCGCTGGGTGGTGGAGTGATAGAACCCCGGTACGTCACGCGCAGACATTCTAATTTGACAGTTTCGATGGTTTAGCCGTTTAGACGGAGACGTAACCCGGGTCGTCTTCAAAACTCTACACTTTGGAAGGAGTCTTTAGATTTTTGCGTCTTCAAGCCCCGATTGCGGGGTCGCCTTGTAAACGAAAGGCCCTTATGATAAAATATTCTGTCGTCTTCCTTCGCAATCGTTCTCGTATAAACGGCCCCTAAGTGAATAAATGTACTGTTCCTGGAGGACATGTCTTCAGTATGTGCCCCTCCAATCAAATACAGACCCATCATCTTTGGACTATGACATTCTGCTCTATTATTGGCTAGAAGTCACGGTTTCCGTGTTTTCTGTTGCAAAAGTAAAATGCAGATAAAGCGGTTAACACACACATTTATTCAGTTTTCCAATGAGATGCAGATCCATCTTCTTGGCACTATTATGGTTTGATCTGGTATCGATCTAAACACAGCGAGCTCTTAGTAATAGTTTCTGTACTTTCTGTTTCTCCACATTTTGGAATGTTTGCACGCTGACGCAAGGGCATCAAGTAGCATTATCTGTGTCCACATCAGTGGCACTCCTCCATCTTCTGCGCACTCATTTCTGGACACAGCTCCCTTTAGGTCTACATCATGACCCCCTCGCAGTGAACTGCGCATACTTGTAGTGCTGCGAGAGCGGCCGAGTGTTGTTGGACCCCAGTTCTCCTCTCTCCGCGGAGTGTTTCCATTTCACCCTCTGAAAACCCACCAGCGAGCCGTTACCCAGCGTGCCTTTCATCTGCAGAGTGAGATCAGGGCACAGCGATGCCAGCTATGAGACAATCAAACACCCCCCCTCAGCCAGTCCCCAATCAATTTGGATCACCATGCTGTGGCACTGGATTAAAGTGCTGTGGGACCGTGGGTCAGGGATGAAGCCTTCCGTCCCTGCTTGATTATGCAACGTATGAGAGAAGGGAAGCGGTGAGTCAACTTTCCAGGAAAAACGGATGAAATTGGTTGTCAATGGATCAAGAAATAGAGACTGGAGAGGAAATGGGAGTAAATGCCAGGCCAATTTGGACGTCTCCACTCAAGCACACTTCAACAGCCCTACCAACAGGGGGATCAGAGGAAACTAGACTTGAAAACTTTCAGCTTGAAATACGGAGCAGTTCCAAAACATTTGGTGCAAGGTCCAGATATATGCTTACTCCTGGTTAAGAACACACATAATATCAACTCTCATGTCTTCTCAGTTAAATTCAGCATCTGAACGCTTCTGAAAGATTCCATCACTAACAGACACACAGGGGATGAGAGGAGGGCAGACTGAAGTCAACAGACAGATGTTTGGCGTTAGCGGCCACCAAACTCTCTCTCTGCCTCGCTGCATGATTCATGGTCAAGGCGTGCCACAAGCACGTGTCCACTGGCCTCTCACGTCTCTCGCCGTCTCACACACGCACCAGCAAGAATGAAAGACACTAAATACCCGCAGCTGCTAATTTCACCGGGCATAAATATACAGCCCGTCACACACACACGACGCCCCAGGACATTGAAGAGCAGCAAACAGTCACAGTTAAGGGTCCCCTGCATTACATTAAATGCCTTTAAGGAAATCCTCTGCCATAAATTTCAGTTGACACGATACAGCTCAACCTCCCAAGTCAAAAAGTAATTTCCATAAGCCACCATGGCCACAGATGTATTTCTATTGCTAGATTTAGACGTCTAGAGCCCATTTGACTCTGCTTCTTCCAGGGTCTATGCGGCATGACTCTTTGCAACTGTTGTGTAAATAAATTGGAGCTTAGAGTGAGCTTAAAATTTATTTGGCAACTGCAGGGAGACAGGGAGAGTCTTTCTGCTACTGTGAGGAATTTGTGCGTGTGCTGTTTATCATGAGCTTTTCCTCACTGACCTGTTTGTTATTCTTGGCGGCCTCTATTCCCATACCAAAGGGTTGAGTACCCTTGTATCTGGGTGGACAGGGCAAGCAGTGGAATCCTGGGTTGGTGTTAATGCAACGCTGGCTTCCACCCACGCTGAAGCAAACATCAGCGACCATGTCACACTACAGAGGGAAAAAAAGGATTATTAGACTTCACTTCCCAACATTCCTCTTTGGTTTACTGACCTGGGTGCAGCCCATCTCATACCTCATTGAGGTCTTCACAGTAGGTTCCATTGCCACGGAAGCCAACAGGGCAAGGGCCACACTCCCAAGAGCCATCGGGGGCGCTGTTGCAATCCACACCACCGAAGCATGGGTTGGAGAGACATCCATCTAAAACACACACACACACACACACACACACACACACACACACACACACACACACACACACACACACACACACATTAGAGATTTGATTCATTTATTTATTTCATTTATTTATTTAACCACACTCTATCAGATGTTGTAAATAATCCAGAACTCTTGGATCCGTCTGCTCACTTCAAACATGTTGATGCCCCTAAGCTGCCTCATCCCTCTGTGTTTCACCACACTTGCTGTTTGTTTATCAAGATTTATTTACCTTAATGGCCAAATTCAACACACTCCCTTCTGCTGTCCTTTAACACAACCGCAAACCATCAGTTTGTTACCCAAGAGATCTGACTTAACGTAAGGAATCCTACATAAGGTGATCCTAAGGTGAAAGCTAAAAATAGTCGTTCCTTGGTCACCTATCTTAGCTAAGTCAAGGAGTTAGCTATTTAGCTATGCATAACGTATCATAGCAACAATATGTACACAATCAATTTACAAAAAGTGTGTCAGTGTGATCAGCACCTACGGGAAGCTTGCATAAAGGATAATGATGATGTTGAATGTTGATATTGATGATGATGAAGACCTACCGATGGGGCAGTCTTGTTTGTTGCAGGCCTCGCTGTCCTTGAGCTCGCCCTGGCACCTCCTGCCTCCGTACTGGGGTCGGGGGCTGTTGCAGACACGTGTCCGGCCCCTGGTGCCACCGCCGCAGGTCGCCGAGCAGACTGCCCACGGAGACCATGGGCCCCAACCACCATCGACTGAAACACAACACACGCAGTTCTGGTAAGAGACTCTGGGGAAGGAGTTCTGCAAATGTTATGGTTCCACGTGTTATCTCCGACAAGGCACATTAAATTGGCTAAGCTTAACTTTATGGTATAGTAAACCTTTAGCAATTTAGATATTAGATTAGATTCACATATTAGATAAAGATAAAAATTAACAATCACATATTTATACTTCAAAATGTTTACTTCATTCATGACATTTTTAATTAAAAAGGGTGGTTGTTTGAAGTAAATAATTGAAATGCTAACAAAAAAAGGTATGCATGGACAGGTCTATGGTCAGTCCATGACCCACTCCTGCAGCA
>NC_055972.1:18467619-18627619 GCF_018492685.1 Alosa sapidissima | reverse complement strand
CTTTCTGCAGGCCATCTATGAGGTTGCCCACGATGATGCGGAGGCCCTTGAGCTCCTGGAACAGTGTGCTGAGCTCCTCGCACGAGCGCTCGCACAGGTCCGAGCTCAGCTTCTCCGTCTTCTGCCCGATGAAGTTGGTGGTGATGACAGGACTCACGTCCACGATCTCGGCACTCCCTGTCACAGTGTTCGCCTCGACTGTGAAGAGACAGAGAGAGAGAGAGAGAGAGAGAGAGAGAGAAAGGGGACATGAAACCGGGGAAAGAGAGGGGGAAACGTAAGACATGAGGAAGAGAAATAGAGCAAAAGAGCGAGAGAAAAAAAACAGAAAGAGGGGAATAAAACACTAAATAAAGAGGCTGAATGAAGTTATTGGATACTCGCTGTATCGACAGCCAGCCATGCTTCAACGTCTACTGTACTGGGCTCAGCAGAAGCCAAGATGGCTTGAGTCAGCGGAGGACAGCAGAAGCACACAAAGGAAACACACACAAATCTGTCTCCGATGGAAAAACCACACTGACACCATAAATGTCAGATGGCTGTAGCCATTCAGAGTGAATCTCAAAAGCATGGTGGAAGCCAGGCTGATTTTTTGTTGCGGTTCTTGTGAACTTCACATCGGGCCAAAGTTGAAGCGACACCCCACACCACCACCACCACCACCACCCCTCACCCCTCAAAGTCCTTGCTGAGATGTGCTGAGTTGAGCAGCTGACACACAAAGTTTATCAGTTAAGCAGTTGTCTGGGAGGCTCTGAGGAGCATGTCTATGGAATGCGCCCATCACTATGCAGACAAGTCCCTGGGTCTAAGACTTCATCCCCTGATTTATGCACCCTAGGCCTTTAAGTCAAAATTAATACCAGCACATCACATCTGTCTGTGAAATCTGATGCCTTTTATCTTCACAACTGAATCCAAACACCAGAGTCTCATTATAACAATAATGGCTAAATATCACTATGGAAATATGCAAACCATGCTTTCTCGGTTAGAAACCCTTGTGTAGCAGTTTCTCACAAAACAAAATCCAATGGAATACTATGAGAAAAGCCATGAAAAGCCTTGAAAAAAGCCGTTACTACATCAAATAAATTTGCCGTTTGTAACATAATAATCCATAATAAATTCACAACATGATATATCATGATCTTCGGTATGATCTTAGCATGATCTTTTTACTGTCATTTGAAGATTGACATGGTGAATTATAGGCAGTGCTGGAATGTTGGATTCTCGGCCAAAAGGATCATTAGGTGTCTGCAATCTGCATTTATTTTGGGAGCATTTTCCTTTGGATAGATGAGAGACAAGGGACTCTAAATCAAGCCCTCCTGTTGGCCCAAGATTGCCTTAAGAAGCTCCAGTCCTCGACTCCTGAGGAGTCTGTTGGAATCATTAAAAACAGTTTTTCAATCAGTTTGTGTGTGTGTGTGTGTGTGTGTGTGTGTGTGTGTGTGTGTGTGTGTGTGTGTGTCTATGTGTACATGTATGTATGTGTGTGTGGGGGGGGCGCGTGTTTCCCTGTTTCAACTCTTTCTTTCTCTTTGTTTGTGACTCTCTCCCTTTTTTTCTCTCTCTCTCTTTCTTTCTCTCTCTCTCTTAAACATGAATCATATCTTTATACGTATTTTATACTCATCCTCCTTCTCTTTGTAGCTATGAATGAGTAAATGCAAAGGGCTAAATGTAAGAAGGAAATGTAAAAAGACAGAGGAAAGTTGTAACATCGGGCAATGCCACTTCAACAGCCTTTCAACCAAAGGCAATGTTCACAAAAAGCCAACGTGGCATGTTTATTCTCTTCTTTATTACTATGACATTTATAAGTTTATTAGGGACTTTTGGGCTTGGGTTACAGCTAGCTGGTGCCAAAAGAGAACAACTAGCTCCCACAAGTGTCTAGACATTTCCCAGGCCTGGAAGCCACTGAGACAGTGGCAGCTCGCGATACTTGAGCGCTGAAAGAAAGCTAAATAACTCACTCTAACCATCCAGCCATAGAGAGAAAGGATGAAAGATATCTATTCACACCCTACAGTGGTACTGTTTGTTTTGTGTTGTCATGGTCCACAGGCGTCCTTGTGTGAGCGTGCAAGGGGTCTGGATCCTTGGAGCGTGTGACCCCTGGCCAGGCTGTGGGGGGCGGCAGACCTGAGGAAATGGGATTTAGTGGGGGTATCTGGAACTCTACGATAGCCCCCCCACACACACACACTTCTCTCTCCCTCTCTGTGTGAGAGTGGCCCAAGGGACTGCAGGGCACAGCGCCCAGTGTGAACTAAATTGCTGTGCAGTGAGCTGCTATAGTGTATGAGCTCACACATGTGCATATGTTGTAATATAGGCATGTGTGTGTGCGTGCGTGCATAGATGTGTGTGTGTGTGTGTGTGTGTGTGTGTGTGTGTGTGTGTGTGTGTGTGAACGAGAGAGCTTGGTCTTATCCCCCTGTCCCTGTTCACATTCCACCACAGTTTGCAGTGCCTCTGTCTCAGTCTCCTGCCAATGCAAATACGGGTAAACATCTGTATCTCCTTTCTTTCGCGATGTGCATTGGCTGACTTCACCTCAGTGCTCTGATACTGTGGTTTCCCATAAACCTAATGCAGTACTGTAAGAAATTTGCACACATTGAATGACTGAACGTGAAGATTTCTTGACCCACTCTCCTTTCATGTAAAAACGCATCCAGACATGCAGGGACATGGACGTTCCACCTCTCAATGAAGCTGACATACACAGGAAACTTTAATTGTAGATGAGCATAGTGATAGCAATAATGTCTCCAGATGTGTCCTTCAGGTGCAATTACTTTAGCTATTACTAGGAGTGAAGGCACATACAGCTGTCTTAGAGCATTTGAGAGGATGAAATACCTGGCTTTGTGATCTCACAGCCTTTGTTCCTCAGGACATCCTCCAAGGTGGTGTCAAAGATGAATTTCACATTCTGAAGCAATCCCTGCAAATAAGGCAAAGTTTAAAGAAATCAGATGGAGGGAACCACAATGGTTCTTGAAATGCTGGTTACATGAAGGACACATTCACAAATTACTAGTCCATTCTGTGGAAAATAACTGGGTGATAAAACCTCCAAAATTAGACAATGTAAGCTCTCATTAAAGCTTAATAGGTGTTTAAATGATCTCCAAACACTAATTGTAAGACATTCCCATAATTTTATTGTGTTTAGTGTTTCCCAGTGAATAGCTTTTAATGGCACACAATAGGAATAGGGAGTGGGGAAATTGAAGGGAAGGGGTTTCTAAATGCAAAAAAACAACAACTACTAAACGACCTCCCAAATAAAGGTTAGGCTCTACAAACACACTTGTATATCCTGGCTAAGACTTATGTGAGTTTCTTGGAAGCAGAGCGCTTACCCTGAAGTGATTTTCGCGGGTGGAACCTTTGGCCACATACATCCTGCTGCCCTCGGGCTGAAGATGCTCATAGAACGGATCATCCAGGATGAAACTATCGATAAGGGTACAGCCAACGTACAGGTGCGCATTCTCCCCGTGCACGTGCAGCGTGATGTTTTTCCACTGTGAATCTGACAAGTCCACGTCCTCAAACGATACAACATTCTGAGAGCCGTCCATCCAGTACACTAAGTCCAACGTGTTGGCACGACCGTTGGACACAATCTCGAACTGCCGGCGGCCGGTCGAACTCTCCAGTCCGACCAGCGTCCCCCTAGAGGCGCGGTCCTGGCGCATGGTGGCCGCGAATACGAAGCCTTCATTATTCTGGATTTGCTTCAATAGCTGCCGGAGGATCGGCGTGCTAACGGCGGGCAGCTGGTCGAAGCGGATGAAGCGGTATGCAGGGGAATCCCAGTCGTGACCCTTAAAGAGCTTTGCTCCAATAGTTCTGCGGTTGATGTGGCTGATGGCAAACAAGTCAAAGACGGACTCATCATCCAGCTCCCCATCTAAAGATGAGAGATTAAGTTAAAGTGTAAAGTATGAAGGGTTATGAACGCTAAAATAACACATTTCCAGATAAAATGTAGGCAAAGGCAAAAGCTTTTCATATTGAGCTGCAGGGAGGTGCATGGTATAGACAGGCACATATTCAAAGTAATTTAACATAATATGTACTCTATAATCTTCTGTCATTGTCTGCATCTTTTCTATAATGTGAAACATGAATGAAATGTTGCTGTATCATTAAAGACAGGTGTAGTTAAGATAATGAGGCAATCACATTTGGTTGTGGTTTTACCTTGAGGTAGCGCTGGGGCGCAAATGAGTAGCACTGGCAGTAAGCACAGACCTCTAAGTATCATAACTCCTTGAAAGAACATCAGATATCAGTCATCAGGCATGGTAGCAAAACCAAGAAGCACCTCTGTGTTATTTCAAATTCGAATAGGTCAATTGAAATAGCAGTATTCATGAAATGTAGAAAAGCTTCAGATAATTTTCGGTGATTCATAACAATATAACACACTAATTTAACTTTGTTTAGGATACGCATAATTACTTATTAACGAAGATTGAAAAAAGTTTCAGCTCAAGGTAGCAAAATGAATGATTAAACACATACAATTCTGCCAAGTAGTCTGTCTCTGTCTCCAAAAGTAACATATAAGAATAATAAACTCATCCCAAAGTGTTATAGTCTATCAATATGTTAAAATATTACAAACACCCCGATATTTGGGTCATTAGGGGATAAAGATTTACCTCTTAGAAAGTACAATTCCTGATAGATTAGGAAACGACTTATACTTGATCCGCAGATTCAAATGAAATAACAGAAAAAAAATATATTCTTCACATAAGTGTGAAAGGTCTGTCAGAGAAACCGCTGCGTTAATCCACTGGGCGCACTATATCCACAGAGGGCTTGAGACACAATGACTGGTGCGCAAATGACTCTGCCTCTTATATGCAGTTGGGGACGACCATGTAAATCAAGTTAAATATGAGATGCCTGGATCTACTAAGGCGTATTACATAATTCCGTTGTGATAGCGTCATTGGCTCATGTCGTCTACCTGTTTGAGGAGACTTGCACCGGCTCAAAGACCCCCTCCCCTTTACCCTCCCTTCCACGGTACCCTAATCCCACCCAAAAAATGAACCCCGTCTCACTGAAGGATGCTTAACTGCGCCTTTATGTAGGGAGGAGCTATTCATAAAGAACGTATATGGTACTTGTGATATTGTGCGAGTATTTGAATTTGGCGTATTTTTTTTTAGCTGAAATACGATTGTAGTGGGAGATATAGTGTTAGAGGAAATATGTGTAAATGTATAACAGCACTAACGTGTTGTCTCTGTAATATCATGCTTATATGTCATCATGTTGCAAGTTATATTCCTCATAAGTTCTCTCATTGGGTGTAAATATATTCATTTTCTTTGAATATTCTGGTGCGTAAAAGTTGGAGAACGACCGTGCGTTTGGGCTCATGTGAGATATTGATTTATGTGGACAGCGTAAACCACTGGACGGTCAAGATGGGAATAGAGACATTCACGGGAGATGACTTGTGCCCAGGGAGTCACAAACACGAAGGAGTTAAGGGATTTAAGTGAGCTCTGAGAGTTTGGGTACGTGCGCATTGCTGGCAAGCCATGTGTGCCTGGAACAAATTATTTCTGTCAGCGTTCCTACTTGCCGGTATTGTCAGCTAAGAACGGCTTGTATATCTCACAATGAAAAAAGCACATTCCTAAAGATTTAATTTGAGAGTTTGTATGGATGAGCTTCTACAACAATAGTTCATTTTTCTAGAGATGTGCGTCATTTGACACATCGGAAACAGAACGCAGAGTATTCACCAAAGACGGACAAAGACACGCCGGACTAAGCTGTCATAACTTTGCTTTGTTTGGGATTTTTGTAAGATTGAATGCTGCTCTCCTCAAAATAAGAATGCGTGGCCCCTTGCTTAACTATTTAGTTTAACTTAAAAGGGTTTCGTTGATGTCAAACGAATGTTTTCGAGGAGGTTTATCATCCCAGCTCAGTTAAAGATTGCTTCATGATCAACTAAATCTAATAAACTACGAAATAGTCTATTGGGGTTATAAGTGTAGTAGTCTATCATGTTGACCAGGTTTATCTGGTAACACTTTACGGTAAGGGTACATGAATTATCATGAATTCATGCATTAATTAATTCATGATTTATGTATTACTTAATTCCTTAATATCTCATGAATCATCAGAAATTGACATCATTACGATTTATGATTTATTAAGAACGATCATGATGACTTCTTTTTCTGCCAAAAATGTGGTCATCGCTACTCAAATTCTGATTTGAGCACAACTTGTGCAGTTCTCTAAACACATGCCATTGTTAACACTTTAGTTGAGGGGCCACAAACATGATGAACTCATGAGCATGATGATCATGCATAATAAATCATAAATCATAATGATATACCCATCCTACCTAATGCTTTAGTTGATGTGTTGTTCATGCATGAGGTCATGAATGAGAGACTATGAACTCATGCCAATTCCAGATGATTCATAAGATATAAAGGAATGAAAGGAATCTAAAGGAATGATCATGCATGAATTTATGATAATTCATGTACCCTTACCGTAAATTGTTACCGTGTAAGTCTACCTGAAGCTGCATGGAATGCAGTTTGCTATAATGCATCACAAACAGGGCTGTAGTGGTAAAATAAGAGGTGGGTAATTTATTAATTCTGTGATCACGGTAAGGTGGATTGCGGCATGCGATATCAGATTTTTTAAAAAGACATTCAGAACATGTTTGATGATGGTGGAGGTTATTGTCCAATGTTTATAACAATACCAGTGCTATTAAATGGTTCCTAGAGTGTTGATGAGTGTACATATTGTCAATGTGGATAATACAGTGTGATTTTTGAATGTTACAAGTTGCAATTGGTGAATAAACTCTTTTGAGAGGTGGATAAACTTTATTTCTGAAATGTCAGAGGTGGATAAACTGTGTTTACTTGCATTTAGCCGCCACTACAACCCTGATCACAAAAAAGAAATGACATTTAGTAACACTAGGAACACCTACAATATGAGGGTGTGTGGTGAAAACCTCTGCTGATCAATTAGATAGTCTGGTCTCCTGATTGACCCAGTTACTGGGATCCTAGTTTTCTAAATTTGCCACCTTTGAGCTTGTTTGGAAACCTTCCCCACTGGATGGGCCAGCTAACAGCATGGGCTCGCCTGTCACCTGTTGCTAAACAGGCCACAGAGAACCACATTTCAAGCAGATCATAGCAAACCCTGGCTCTCTGAGTGCACTACTTGCTATGATGAAATGTAAGCTTGTGCATCAAAAAGTTCACTCTAAACTCAAATGGTGACCTCATATTGAGGTTTTATGGTTTTTAAAGAAGAAAGTAGGTTAGTGTGACAAGAGAGGGGGGTGGGTGTCTTGGGACCTCACAAATATATACTTAAGCCAATAAGTAGACAACAAGACAATGTGTTGTGCTTTCAGGTTTATTGATATTTGGCTCCAGATTTCTCTTTTTTTTAAATAGAGCAATAGACAATGATTTAATTGTGAAACCCAGCGGAATGAAGTGAAATGCTTGTTTCTGTTAAAAAGTTACCACAAACTGCCAGTAAACATAGCATGCCAACAGCTGAATCACCCCTATGACACACTCCTGGCAGATGGAAAAAGGCTGGCATTTTAACATGGCAGTGAAATGCACACGCAGCTGGAAACATTACATGGTTTGTGTATTAGATCAACCCTAAAAACCTTATCATTGACTCCAAAGGGTATGATGGAGGCAAGTTGTAAAGAGGTTCATTTTTATTTTAATTCAAATGTGTTTCCTTTTGACTTATTGACTTGTAATCAATGAGTTAATATGAATAGCATTCAATGAGTTAATATGAATGGCATTCAATGTTCATTTCTATGTCTGTTCATTCCATCAGTGATGCAGAACAGATAGGATTTTCTTTGTTTTTCTTGTGTTAACTCAAATATTACATTGGATTACACATGGTTTGCTACTGAAAACTTTAGTTGCAAGTTTACCATACAAATTTGGTGGCATGAATGGATGCATGCTCCATCATGTGAAAACTGGCATTGAACTGGATATTTACAGTATCTCTTGGGGATTTATCAATTGTACACTGATACAACAATGATCTAAGACTATATGTATACATACTATATGTATACTGTGTGTGTTTCACTAATTCACGGATTGGGATAAATGCAGAGACCAAATTTCCCTCACGGGATCAAAAGAGTATATATACTATACTATTAAAGGAAAATTCCGGTATTAAGCACTTTGAGTCTCTTTTCTAGTTTGTTTTGGATGAACTAGAGTGGTGGACACCGAAATTTTGACGATTGGTCCTGTCTTGACTTTTCTGACTCGTTTTGAATCGCCTTTACTGCTTCAGAATGGCTGCCTACAGGCATGCACAAACATGTCCTTAAAACAACCTTTAACATTCGTTTTAAAAACTGTGCAATTCACCAAGTGGTTAGTGGTGTTCGTTGATTATTAAAATCAAATCGGCGCAATGTTATTATTTGTGTCTTATTTGCTATTGTGTAACTATTTTTTCAGACACCTCACAACCGCGTATAAACTTCCGCTCAATATTTGAGCCTGAAGCAGTAAAAGAAGGTCTCGTGGAAAGACTACAACCAAATGTAAACAGCCCCCGTTTCCCTTTCCAGTGGCGCAGTAATATCAATGTGCAATGAGTCTTCCAATAGAAATCAATGGGATGCCAAATACTGTATTTCACTACGCTACTTGTTTTGGAACATCAGACAATGGACACCACTAACCACTTGGTGAGTTGCACAGTTTTGAAAACGAACGTTAAGGGTTGTTTTAAGGACATGTTTGTGCATGCCTGTAGCAGCCACTCTGAAGTAGTCAAAGGCGATTCAAAACGAGTCAGAAAAGTCGAGACAGGACCAATCGTCAAAATTTCGGTGTCCACCACTCTAGTTCATCCCAAACAAACCAGAAAAGGGACTCAAAGTTCTAAATACCGGAATTTTCCTTTAAGGTCCTATACTTTTTAGGCCCGTCCACACGAAGACGCTTTTTGGGTTAAACGCACAGGTTTTGCTTCGTCTTGGCCGAGCGTCCAAACGAATCCTGTAAACTGTAAATCACTGCCCGAAACCGCACTTTTTTGAAACCTGGTCCCAGGGTGGAAAAATCTGAAACCGTAGCCCCAGTGAGTTCGTTTGGACGGCGAAACCGCATAGCCTACTTGCATATTGATGATGTCATCGCCACACCTCAGCTGCCTGGACTTGACACTTATAGTATTGCCTAACAATACTAGTTTTCATACATAACATTACCTACGATTACATTCCGTAGGATAAATATCACAACTGGTGCTGCGCAGCGCCGATAGCTTATGACTTGGTGGACTGAACACTGTTTTTCCCAGTGTTTTTTTTATGCATTCTAGCTACTGTCAGTGACGCGAGAGAACAAGTTATTAGGGAAGTGCGGTGTAAGTTTACATTAATTTGTGTGTAGTGCCGGTGTCATTAATTTATTTTACATGTCTTACAACATAAATAAATGCATTCATAGTCTAGTGAAGTCAGATATGAGCATACAAAGACGCTTAGAACCAACCTGCTTAGAACTCATGTTAAGCCTATAGATGCGCGCTAAATGTGAATGCACGATTTGATGCAAGCAAAAGTATCTACTGTTACTAACAAAGGTATTATAGCAATATTATAAATGTGGCGACGGAATAGCCTAGAACTTGGGTACACCTAGCCTTTGCACTTGCGGTGATAACCAAAACTAATGTGAATCGCGGACTATCCTACAACCAAAGAAAGTAAAGGAGATTATTTGTACCTGCGTTAGCCAAATAAAGGACGGGACTGCACCCTTCACAAACCGTAAAAAAAAAGTTTATTAGTTTTACAGTTGACTACAGTTGACAGTTCACTATAAGTCCACACAAACAATTCTGGTTTCCTTGCACTAGCCAGTTTTGTCGTAGCCTACTCCAGTGGTTCTTAAACTTTTTGTCTGGCGACCCCACAAAAAAGTATGGCGAGGTCTGGCGACCCCACTTTCCCCAAACCCATTCTAAGTCCTTACTCAAATACCCCCCTCAAACGTTAACAACTAAATCAAGCAAAAACTAGAAAGCAAAGTCATTTGTTTTATTTACTCCATATGAACAAGAACCGAGAAAACCAAACAATCACGATTAAACAAGTGTAGGCTGCCGCCATATCAGATCAGAGCGCTATGTGCGTAGCGCGCACACACACAAGCACGCACACACACATAGCCTCCACATGCAGCATTAGGCCTACGTTACATGAATTATATTTATGGCGATAATAATGACAATATTTTTTTATTTCCCTTTTCTAGTTTACTATTGTAACGATTTGATAGCGGCACTCCTCCTCTCCTGGCGGGGCCCTAGGTGGCCTTTCCAACCGTCGACACTGTACCGGGGTTCAGGGGGGGTCAGATGAAGCTGCACCAACGCCACTCCGCTCCGTCGATTCACCGACCAGGACAGACAGGCAACCGGACCACGCTGAGCTCTCCCACTGCAGCTACCGTCTTCGGCGTCCCTCCTCGTGTTGCCTCCTCGCAGAGCCGACCTGCTCTGCTCCCAGCCCGTTCCACTCCCTCACGGCCTCAGCGAAGGCATGACCCCCGAGATGGCCATGCTATCGAACTCCACACAACAAACTTTTTTCTTTTTTTTTTTTTTTTTTAAAAGGCGCCGGCCAACTAGAACGGGCGCCCACACAGCACGGTGCCTCTCACACGCACCCAAACGTTTTAAAGTTCAGAGTTTAGAGGGCCTTTCCGTCGAAGCTGCCCCACCGTCGTGAGTTCGCTGCCCCCAGCGTCTCTGCCAACCGTCCGTCGTCCAGGAACCTCTTCCTCGCCGCTCTCCCTCAGCTCTGCTCACGCGTCGCGGCCACCGCCACCGCCAGCTCCAGCCTCGAACCGCCCGGCGCGGAGTCAGTGCCCAGCGTCGTCTTCTCCGAGGCCCCTCTTCCGGCAAGATCTCCTCCCATGGCAGCAGGCAGGTCCAGACGACAGCACCTCTCCTCCGTCGGCAGTAGCGATAGAAGGCCCCAAGCTTTTTAGCAGCCCTTACAAGGGCTCTCTCCGGATCCTCTTGCGTGGGCCTCCACCCAGTAGTGAGGTCTCCCGCTCCCAGCTTCTCTTGCTGAGCGGAGGCCACGTTCGAAAATCGCTTCTGACACCAATGTAACGATTTGATAGCAATACACACAGTTGTCCAATCAAAAGGTTTATTAGCTGAGAACGAGAGCAGGGACACAGACCCAGAACACAATACACACGGGGTAGGTCAAGTACACACACACACTACACATACAGGGGAGGACGCAGCCCCCCACAAAAAAAGGATCACACACGAGGGAGAACTAAAAGGGAAAATATGTTACAATAAAGACGCTAATATTACACTTATAACTTAGGAGAAATACAGACATAAACCCCAATTGTTTGCTCCCGCATCCCAGCATGCCCTCCGTGGGAGAACGCTATGAACGCTTGTGCGCCGACGTTACACTATCTTTAACAATTTCAATGGGAAGGGTGGGCATGCTTCCGTGAACATAGCAAGTTAATTCTAGGAGGAATGCTGCATACGGCGACAAGGAGATTTTCCTCCACGGTGCTGAGCCGACATGTATTTTGAGATGTCGTTTCATTTTGACAGGTTTTAAGCTCTCATTCGCCAGAACATCGCCACAAATCACACATTGTGGGTGGTCGAGGTTATCTTTAACTTGGCAAGTGAATGCATATTTCAGAAATTCTTTCTGATAAAGCCGACGTGCCATTTGTTCTTTTTTACTCTCACCGGCCGTTAGACTTGTCCCATCTGAGGATCACGGAGGAGTAGACGCACTGGTAGATGGCACTTCCGATTTTCAATTTTTTAAGCAGCCACCTGTCCATTTTGGCTAGTAGGCTACCTATGTCTTTTGTTTTGTTTTACTTAAATAGTGGGAACAAGTTGAGTTTGCATAGTGGAAGCAGATAGTTACATTGTTTCTATCAGCGGACCAGTAGCCCATAGACTGAACCAGATCTCGTTGAAAGATGAAAACATTTCTCTCTCTTCTCTTAACTGTGTGTAAATAAGAAAAAGGCAGAAAAGGCCAATATTATTTTCCTTTGTTTCACCTAATAAACTAAACCTAAAACCTAAACCGCGACCCCACGGAAGTTTTTGGCGACCCCTAATTTAAGAATCACTGGCCTACTCTGTCTGTTGTATGGCCTACACAGCGTGCAAGCTTTGCTCAATTTCTGTAACAGACAGTGCCACCTATAGGCCTGGGATATGAAGTAACGTGTTGAGTCGTGTTGAGATGGATCCGTTTGGACGCAAATATTCTTAATATGGTTCCAGGGAAGACGGAGGAAATTTGAGATCCACAGATCTCCAAAGATGTCCCCAATAAGATAAAACGGACACCCCCACCCCTTGCAGCAGTTATATAATCCAGAGCCCTATTTGTCCAAACACACCCCTTGGATGCACAGATTCTGTCTGTGAGGATCATTGTGGTTATTATTCAACATCATTAAACATTGCGCAACATTCTAAGACACTGTCTACTCTACGCCAAAGCATTATCTCATCTTGGGATCTCAAGCATGCTTGTGGAACCATATCAAGGAAGCAAAATAACCAATATTTGATCATTGGCGTTCACTTACCTTCATGGGGGAAAATTTGTTTATAAACACTGAAATATTTTCTCGCTGTTGCGTCTAGTTGATTCATATTTTGGCCCAGCCTTTGGGCGTTGTAGCACTGAAATCAAACATACTGCCCAGGCCATGAACGCTGTTTACAGGAAGAACCTTAGCACCTGTGGAACACCTCAGTCATCTGCTGAGCTTGAGTGAGAAAGCACACAACAACAACAAAAAAACAGCACCCCCAGGAAAACGTGAGGCATAAAATGAGGCAAACTTATAAATTATCTCACACTTTATGATGCATGGGGAGGAAGTGAAACATATATAGCTGCATCTGAACTATCTGTATTTTGGACAGAGTTTCAAGGTGTGTATGTGGGGGGGGGGTTACAGCATCATCATGCAGGGCCAAAAACAATGTTTGCCAAGCCACGCATGGCATCAGCTTTCTAGCGAGGAAAGGCTTCTGGGTGGCATGGCTAATGGTATACCGGCTTGCTTCAGTGGAGACATCATCAGGGATATGTTTTAAATGAGTGCAAATCTAGCCTCGGGTATTAAGTGGCAACATGTGTTTTTCCGCGCCCAGGCTGCAAATCAAGGAACTTTAAATTCCACTCCACTGGTTGTGTGCCTCTGTGCGTGCTCCTGCTGAGTGTGTCTCCGTCCAGTGTTCATGCGAGTGTGCCCTGGCATATGGATGTGCAGACTTAAGACATCTATAGCACCTTTATTGTATGTGTGCATGTTGGTATGTAGGTATGTGCCATACATATGTGTTGCAATACTTTAGATTGGTTATGTAGTAATATAGATCCATTCAGAGGCATGCCTGCAGCCTCCAGTAGAGCCAGGTGTACCCATATTTGGAGTGTACACAATGGAGATGATAGATCCTGCAGGAAATACCAGACAGTCTTAACATGTTTCTTCAAAGTGTAGATAACTCATACTAATTTAAGGCCACGGTCCTCTTACTCTGGAAAGAAATAGAATATGTAAAAAGTCTAGCCACAAGGGAGATTGATGTAATTCATAAATACCTGAAAGCTCAGAACCATATGCAATAGTAAAACTTTACTGGGGAAAACAAACCTTTATTGCCTTCCATGTAATGGGGAAATCTTTCAAAATAAAAATGCTAATGATTGACACTTCTACTTCCTGTTTGGATCAGGTTAGGGAAATACATGAAATAACTAATATTAGAAAAAACAACTTAAAATACAAACAACACAGTTCAGTCAATGTAGTATGGCTTTGTGAACACTGACAAAAGCAAGCTTTATTTGCTGTACAATATAACTCTATTTCCTATCTATTACAGTATTGATCACAAAGTTCATTTCCCAAGCATTTCCATATTTGGCCAGTTGTGCAAATTCATCCCAACCAAGTTATGCAACATGAATCCACACAGTGATATCACTGCACCTCCTCATCTAAAGGTTGTAAACTAGGTGTTGTAAACTCGGGGCAAGATGGATTCTCTCCCAGACGGAGATTTTTGTCCTGGGAAGCGAAGACCAAAACACCCCAAGCGAGTAATCCTACGCGCGGCCTCTGACACAAGCCAGGTGCGCAGGAACGGATGGAGCCTTGTGAGCAGGGCCATAAACAGAGCAGCACACTCCCAACGCGACGCTCCGTCTACACTGGCCGGGCTGCCGGAGCGTGGACTGGCTCCCATGTTGCAGACGACAGCTTCATTCATTTTAGAAGCCATTAGCTGTTGCCACAGTGACTGATGGAAAATTACATAATCATGGTCCAAATGCATCCCACTACAAACAAAGGTATAGATACTCACTATAATATCTGCAGTAGTCCTGTACCTCAATTACATGATGGCAACAGAAGGCCATGGCCTCAACATTACGCAATTATCATGGGAAATTAACAGACAGATGTAGAGATTATGGCAAACCTCATAAAAAAGGGAAAGCGATCTTAAACCAGTTGCTTATTATTGCTTTCATGAGTGAGTGATGAGTATTACTTATTTGCTGCAATAGGACATTGCTGACTTCCAGCTGCATCTGTTGAAATCATACATTTAAAAAGCAGACCCTGGGTGAGGCCATTTCTAATATCCTGTTCGTGTTGTGATCAGCTCTGTTGACTTGAACAAGAGAACAAAGTTACACGCAGATTACTCATGGCATCAATAATTAGACTGTGGTTGACTATGGTCATATTTGTGGTAGCCAGATGAATGGCATACCTCTGATTTAAAATGAAAACATAACAAAACAAAAATTTCTGACATATAATGAGTTGGCTCACAGCCATTCAACCTCTGAACAACCGCAGATCCAGATTCAATATCCTTTTCACCTTGTAACTGTTGTAACAGATCTTCACAGCTTTTATGTGCAGCACATGTAGGCTAGTCAACAGTCCTTTCTCCCATTCCTACTCATGTATGCAACTGTCTTTCTTCATTTGGAAGTTTGGTTTTTAATAATGGCTTCCAGACTTTTCACTGCCTTTAAGTCTTTCCTCACAGATCGCAATCAACACTCGGCCATTTTATATCTCTATAATGTAGTTTTGGAATCGAACCGAATTTTTTATTGTTTCATTTGCTTTAACTTCCCTCCAGTCAATTGCAATCATGGTTTTATGCCTTCTTCCTGTCTCTGATATTAAATTAAAGAAATTTCCACTCGTAAAACACTCTGAATAATTCATGTATTTATGGTCAAAGGGAGGAGTGGTGTTGAGTTAGATCAGGCCATTTATGGTTGCGCAGACGGGTGTGCTTCAGGAGTGTAAAGAACATCTCACAAAAATGTCATATAATGTCATTGATCCACCATGCTTTTGTCTCCGAAGCCATTTGGGTTTATGGAGATGGAGGTGTGAGCCCCCAAAGGCCATCATGCTGGAGTGTCTTAAACTAGAGCCATGAGGACCGAGAATCAATGCCTCCCTTTGTCGTGTTCACTTTACAGGCAATAAAATAGTGCAATTAGCCTTCTTGTGCTACAATAGGCTGGCAACATACATTGTGTTACGCAGTTTGGCCTTAAAAAAGTGGATTTGGGGTACACATGGGATGGAAAAGTGATGACTGGTATGACTGAGTTGTTGCTCTAGTGCAGACAACTTACTGATGGTCCTGTATATGCGCATCATCGCAATGACCACAATACAGACTCCCACTGTCAAGCGCGGTTTGGGGGAGAGGGTTAGCTGGTATAAATATGAGGCGTTCTGATGATTTGGCCTCTTTCTAGCAAGCAAGAGGAGTATGAAAAATCAGACACACACACACACACACACACACACACACACAAACACAGTTTGGCCCAGTCCTCATTTCATCTAAAAGTATTGGGACATCCTCAGCAGCTTAGGATTACACCGGTACCGTACTCACTGATTGCTGAATGAAAGAAGGAGGTTATCTGCGTTAAAGAAAATGGAAAATATGGTGCCATAACTGAAATTCATCATTTACTTTTTAGTAGATTTCATTGAGTAATTTTAAATTACTCAATGGAATCTACAAATTGATTTTATCCATATGGACTCTAAGGGTCCTAAAACCTTTTTTGTACTTTTGTACTTTGTAAGATGTAACATTGAAGGTGTTATAAAGTAGGAAAATAGATTGAGAAACATGGTTTGATGGAGAGAAATGGGTAGATAGAAAGAAGAAAGGAGAATGTGGGCTTAGAAATACAGAATTACAAGACTAGAATAGAACCACGGCTATAGAAGAGAGACAGACAAAGAGGGGATTTCAAAAGAAAGGACCAGGAGAAAGAGAATGAAAGGGAGAAGCAGAGGGGAGAGATGAGGAGAGAGAGAGAGAGAGAGTAAAAGTGTGAGTGCTCAGCAGAGTGTGGGAGGAGGAGCTCTGGCTTGGGGTCCCTGGGCACAGAAGGTGCTGCGATGCTGAACTGCACACACACTCTCCTCCTGTCTGAGTTGGTCGGACTACACACACACTCTCCTCCTGTCTGAGTTGGTCAGATTACACACACACTCTCCTCCTGTCTGAGTTGGTCGGACTACACACACACTCTCCTCCTGTCTGAGTTGGTCGGGCTGATTCAGTTGCTTCTCCCACTGGTGGAAGGAGAGACTGGTTAGTCTCTTATCTTTATATCCATCCTTCCTAATAATGTTTTGTGAGCGCTTCATGCAGTTCACTGTAAATAATATATGAATGTTCTTTTTTTTACTGAAATTAAAAGTGGACATTGTCCAAGGACATGGCATAGTTGTTTCAATTATTAGTTTTCACAGACAAAATCTGTCCAAAATGTCAGGGAGCTAACCCTTGCTGCTGCCTGGCCCAGTAGGCAGCTGAACTAACTGAATCCTGTATCATAGCAACCCAGAAAACAAGCTAGCACTTCTGTGCTATTGTATCAGAGCAAAGCAAAGTTGAGTGCTTTGTAATGCTTTTGCAGCTGGCAAAATTAGTTTTCCTACTTTAAGAATGAAGATATCAGCTCTCACAGTTTTCATGTAAGTGCTCTTAAATACAAACATCCTGAAAGAAGAAGACTATTGCTCAATATTAAACTCAGGAGAGCAAAAGTAATCTACAGTGTTCCTCATCTGTCATTTTTTGTGGTGTGTGTGTGTGTGTGTGGGGGGTGGATTTTGCAACATATCAATATGTCAACATGTCAAGGAAGGTTATGAACTCCCTACCACTCCAATGAGGATGGGCCTAAACTCTCAGTCTACTGGGTACTGATGAGAACTTCCCACTGAGCATGTCAGGACATTCACCATTCCTACTGAGCATGTCAGGACCATTCATATTTTTTGATCTCAAAGATTGCTCTCTTGTTTTTTTGCCCTCTGTGTCTGCTTCCTGTGCAGACACCCCCCCCCCCCCCCCCCTCCCTGTTTGAGGAGAGCTCTGATGAGCTCTGATATGTGTGGCATGTGTAAGGGGGCACAGTATCTCTGGACTAACTGAAAAAAAAAAAAAAACAGCATCCCGACGGCGCCAAAAAAAACTTCGGCTGCGAGGGATCAAAAAAGAACAGTCAATGGAGAGCATCCAGTACTCGCTTCCAGTCCTCCCATTTTCATTAACACTTTCACAAGAATGAGCTTCCTCTGGAGCCGGTCACAAGAATGAGCTTCCTCTGGAGCCTGTCGGAGCTGCGCTCACTGAAATGAATAAATAAAATATTTAGATAGCCAGCCAGAGCGTAACAGATACTATAGTAAGATCACAGACAATTTCCCATTCAAAGAGAAAGGGGCTCTTGTCTCACCATTAAAGATTTTTAAATTCTACATTCTTTGGAAAAATTATTCACACAGGGGAACCAAAGGAAAATAAATTGCGGCGGCTTCATCCAGCTGGGGAGACGGTTGATAGGCTTCCTAGCGAGTGAGAAACCATACGTTTTTTCTCCCCTTTCTTGAGGAAGAAGGCAAACCCTGCATTGAGTCCTTACTTCACACAAAAGGAGCATTCAGAAGAGACATGCTGAGCTCTCCCGAGGGTCTCTCAGAGCAGAACTTCCTGCTAGTTATTCGGTCCAGGTTTCCCTAGCGTTGGCATACGGCACGTGGTGGCATATAGGTCAAGCCAGAAAAAATGTGCTCTGGAATGAGTCTTGGGGCTGGGGTGCGGTCCGGCGCTGTGAGTCCCATCAATCCTGACGGGACAGCACAGCGGTAGCGCGGCCACAGGCCCCAGCTCTCTGTCCAGCAGTGACGTTATAGCAGCAGTTGCTGTGATTACGCAAAAGGGGGATCTGTCATGCCATGTTTCAGCCACTGATTATGAACCTGACTGCTGCCAGTGGACCGACTGCACCCATTGCCATCACCACACACTCCAAAACAGACTCGCATAACACTGCATTTAGCTTTTCTCCAGCAATTGCTTGTTGTTGTTCCACACTAAAATGCAAATGCAGACCAGATGCACTGCTGTGATGCTAACAGCTAGGCTGAGATGTCAAATCCCGAATGGCCAGCATATTGTAAGCAAAGGCGTGTCTTCAGTTTGGTTACCAGGCAAAGTAAAGATACCACATTTGAAATGAAAATAAAAGCTTTTTGTGACTTACTCACACTTCCCCCCCATCCTTACCCACACCCCACCACCCAACCACACCACCCAGCACACACCCACACACACACCCACACTGTAAATGAGGCATGAGAATTGAAATGCCACCTGTAATTGTTAAGTTGGCTTTATTACGTCATAACACAAACACTGTGTCCTAACTTGTCCTAACCTTCTGTTGACCTCACTTCCATTACTTATTAATGTAATGTGCGGGAGATATGGACAAACAATACTTCTATGCTAATGGTGGTAAAAATTGTGTTTTTTTTGTGCGTGTGGAAATCTGTCACACTCATTCACTATGTGTGTCATGAACAACCTCATCCTTGGTATAAAGAAAGCAGTCTTGGTAATCCTGACCTGGCTCTTACCTGCCCTGCATATCCTGTTGTTGTCTCTGGTGGATGGGGATTAACCCTTAAAGGAGTACTGTCGGAATGTTGAGAAATGAACATTCTAAAGGATATCTGGGTTCATTGAATTCAACATAGAATTTTAGAACCTTCAATTGTTGCGGAACTTAGAACGTTCAAAAACCTACACCTTTAAGGGTTAAGTGGAATCTCAAATCTTCCCTCCACTGCTGTTTCCAGACAAGGTAAAGCGTATCGGAGACAGTAAGGTACTAGGTGTTCTTTTGTACAGCGTCAGAACACTCTCTGTTCAGCTTGAGGATGTACAGCACTATATTTTTGCTGGCAGATTTGAGGAGGATATGGAGGAATGTGACGTTTAAGACATAGTTTTGTGCGAGCAGCTGTCTCCAACGGCAACGTAGTGCTTAGCACCATCATAAAAATGGATATGAAAAATTATATTTTGCATATGTTCAAGGAAAGAGTTCAAATAAATATTTCATACACACTAGAGTATATGGAAAAAATGTGCTCACTTTGAATGTAGGCTTATTTCCCCAGGAACAGATGTATAGCGACTTAAACATATTGGAAGCAACTGTTGAACGCCAGGTCTCTGGTCTGCACACATCCATGTGTTTGAGTTCAAGATCTTCATTCCTTTTGTCAGTTAGCAGCCTGACACCTGGGATGGTTGGGAGTTCCTGTGGGTGATGACTTAATCATATGATAAAGGCCTTAGAAGCAATGCAGTTTTATGAGCAACACACTCAGAAACTGCAGAAGAAATACATGTTGTTAGAATATTGGATAAATATGTGTGTATGACAGATTCCCAATGCAGTCCTCCAACTGGAGCGCACGCACGCACACACAAAAAATCACACACAAACAAACGCACACCATGGATGAACAGATACACGCCATCTATGACGTCTATAGACACAACAACACCATGATTAAAAGACTCAAATCTACACCTGTAAATGATCATCTGTTGAGTTTATGCTATGATCAGCTCTACATCCTGAAACACAGACATTCTTACAGGAGAATAGTGCTGATGATGGAGATGATGGTTTTGGTTTGGATTTATTCACAGTTCAAGGTTCATAGGGAACTGTGCTCTCTCCAGTCCTGTACACATCTGACTTCTGCTACAACACTGAGTCATGCCACATGCAGAAGTTTTCTGACGATACTGCAATTGTGGGGTGTATCAGGAACGGGCAGGAGGAGGAGTACAGGAGCCTGGTGGAGGACTTTGTGCAATGGTGCAAACTCAATCATTTCCAACTCAACACTTCAAAGACCAAGGAGATGGTGGTGGATTTCCGCAGGTCTAAGCCCACTCTGCTACCAGTCTCCATTGATGGGGTCAATGTCGAGGTGGTAAGCACCTACAAGTACCTGGTTCTCCACCTGGACAATAAACTGGACTGGTCAGCCAACACTGACGCACTCTACAAGAAAGGGCAGAGCAGGCTGTACTTCCTGAGGAGGCTGCGCTCCTTCAATGTGTGCAGCAAGCTCCTCAGGATGTTCTACCAGTCTGTTGTTGCCAGCGTCCTTTTCTTTGCAGTGGTATGTTGGGGAGGAAGCACAAAGAAGAAGGATGCGGGGCGACTTGACAGGCTGGTAAGGAAAGCTGGCTCTGTAGTGGGAGCTGAACTGGAGTGCATCACTTCAATATCTGACAAAAGGACCCTGAACAAACTGATCATAACTGATCAACATCTTGGACAATGAGTGTCATCCACTCCACAACACTATTGTTAAGCAGAAGAGCCTGATCAGCTGGAGACTTCGCTCACTGCCTTGCACAACAGACAGACTGAGGAAGTCATTCATTCCCAGGGCTATTGAACTGTTCAATGCTTCACTTAAGGGAAGAGGAGAAATAGACTTCTCCGCATAGTCTGTCTGCCTCTTCACCACCTCCATGTCTTGAACTGTCTGTCCACTAGCCACTTTTTACCACTGTCTTTCTGCCTCACTGTTTGCGTGCTATATTAGCACATATGCACAACCCCTCCCTCCATGCCACAGCCGAACTGTGACCACACTTATACCTTCCTTAATATATATATATATATATATATATATATATATATATATATATATATATATATATATATATATATATATATATAGACTTTATTCTTGCACTGTTTGACTTACTCATTTGCACCATCACCATTTACACAGAGCACCTTACCTTACCTTACCTTATGCACAGAGAATCACAGGCTCAGTCCCTGCCTCAGTCATTGCAAGCGCATCTTGTTTGATTGATCACCCACTATGTGGATACTGTTTTTTTTAGAATTGTGTTATTTAGTATAATTTGTATTTTTAGTATTTAGTATATATTTATCTTCTACTGTCCTTATTGCTTAGTTGTATTTTTTATATTATATACTTTTAATTACTTTCTGCTTTTAGTGAATGTGTGTGTGTGTTGTTGTCTGTATGCTACTGTGACCTTGAATTTCCCCTGGGGATCAATAAAGTATCTATCTATCTATCTATCTATCTATCTATCTATCTATCTATCTAGGTTCAGATCTGGCGAGCACGCTCATCCCACCCACACAGACTCCTTTGCTCCTTTCTAGTGTCGGGAACGCTAAAGCTGATTTTAATGCACAACAACACTCTTTAAGCCTTCAGTGGGCGATAAAAGCCACATATTATCTCAGCACTGACATTGCAAAAGCAGATCCTCTGTGTGAACTTTGCCTCAATAAAACAATGCTGAGGGTCTGTCTGCTGCTCAGGGCACGTGTTTAAAACAAGTCTTTGTCACTGTGTCGTAAAATTGAAACAAAACAATAGTTTGTGTAGACATCTTCCACCCTGTCTTGTGGAGTAGTGATGCTGCTGCTGCCAGCACCACTGCTGCTCCAAATGCTGCATTTCCCAGAAGGCCATGGAAGGAGGAGACAGGTTTTTCAAAATACTGAGACAGACCATACAGATACCGTTTGGATGGCCCAAGGGCTGGGAACCAGTATGGAAGATGATATCAGGTGGAATCTCATCAGCTCATTCTAAAATGAATGAGGGAAGCCCGCTAAAATAGTGCTTTAAATCCTTTACCCATCAGACAAGTATTGATGATCTTACCAAGAACATGCCAAACGTGTTCTCAGTTAATTTAGAAATGCAACATGGGGATAAGGATGAGCTTATTGTGGCGGTGAGTTTTGGAACGCTGACACTCCACACAAGCGTCTGCCCAGCCCCACACATCTTTCTTGAGCCCATGCAAACTTGGCTGCCACCAACCATTTAGATGGCTTTCTCCCCATGTGGGAGAGGCCGTGCACAACATCAAAAACATGCCGTCTCCATGCAGTGGGAACGATGGGCTGTGGTTGTCCGGTGGAGACCTCACTAGGGCATACCTGTCAACATTTAGCTTTCCAAAAACGGGGGGTCAGTGTTTTCGGGGAGGGGGGGGGGGGGGGGGGGTGTTCATACCGGATCTGTGTTTGCATATTTAATACGTTTCATACACGTGTTTCAACACTGCATTTCGGTCGTTGCTTTTACCTTACCATTACCTTACGCATGCCAGTTATGTATCCACGCTGCCTGCAGCCTACTTCCAAAACTCCAAAGCTGCTTGCTGTCAGATTTGGTTCCGAGGGCACAAGTTCAGTGTATCAACAACACTCAATTACAGTTTATGTGATGTGTTAATCAATTAAATTCCCAACAATTTCACAACAGCTAGTTCTGGAGTAGGCCATTCAACTAGCCTGCTTGCTTATGACGAGACTCAGGCTGCGCAGTTGGCACCCGTTCCTTATTAGGGTTTTGGGTTGTCAGGTTTTAGCCTATGACAAAACGGTTGAAATTGAAACTATAAGTGATTGTGTATGTGTAGGGTGTATTTCATACACAATCTGGCAACCTGAATGGATCAATGATTTTAAAATGAAGTTTGATGGCCATGCAAATTACGGGAGTTTTCCGGGAGAAATAACAAAACGGGAGGGTGCTGGGAGATGACCTTGAAATACGGGAGAAACCCGGGAAAAACGGGAGTGTTGACAGGTATGCACTAGGGTTGCCAACTTCCTCAACCCCAAATGAGGGACACTTCACTTCAAATGCGGACCCCCCCCCCCCCACCCCCAAAAAAAAAAAATTAAAAAAAAATATATAAATAATAATTTACAAATGGTGTACTGTCACTTTAAGAGCATTGTCTACACAGTATTCATAATATTTTGTCAGCTCCATTCAAATATAGCCTATGGTCATTCCACAAACTCTAACATTGTTTGTGCCACATTTAGGCCTATAGCACAATGATAAGTATATTAAGTTGGTGTAAACAACCTTCATTCCTGTGGAAATAGAAGCATGTAATGATGCTAGCTAGATATTTTCTGTTTGCAATTAAAAGTGAATTATGAACCTGGTAGCCACCTAGCTATCTAAGTGGAAAGTGTTTCAATTGGCATAGCCTATCATGTGCTTCATGTAAATGCTTAGTTTAAGGGAAACGGAATATTGAAGACTTCAAGACTCACCAATTCCATTACACAAAGGCAATTGACCACTCTTCATATTCTATCAGTCCAAATTACAGTGTGTGCAGCCTGTCAAAGTGCCCTCACATTTTGTAAATGGTCAGTATATGGTGAACCGGATAATTCCGCAATCTCCTCGCGTTGTTTTTGTTGTTCTCATGATTTCCTTTTAAAAGTTTCTTATATTAAAAAGGTGAAATCAATTACCAATGATCACAAGCCAGCTGGAAACTTCCACCCTCTCTCCCTCTCGTTCCCAATTAAAACAAGTAGCATAACGTTCAAGTTAGATCTGCTGCATAATAGAGAGTGAGAGGATCCAAAAAGTATTATCCTTATGTAAGATGCTGTTGCTGCATTTTGACATTGTAATTGTTCTCTAAGAGTGAAAAGCAGTTTGCAGTAAAGCTTCTCTGGCTAAATTGTGGTGCCCCTTCTGTCTCTTGGTGCCGCGCTGTGCGAGATCCGCGTGGTAGCGGGGGCGGCACTGGACACTTTGTTCCAGGTGCGTTTACAGTAGCCCACTATTGATAAGTTAACAAGGCCGATGAGCTGTGATTCAAAAAATCGGGAGTGGTGCTGTCCCTGACGGGACAAATCAAAATCACCCAAAATACGGGATGTCCCGCATAATTCGGGACGGTTGGCATCCTTAGACCTCACAAAGCAGCATGGTGCCACCATCACTGAACGCGATCTCCATTAACTGCAGTCCAGTGGCAGCAGTCCTGAGTGACTGTACCTATGGGTCGGTGGACTGATCGGCTGTCATGTGGGTGTAGTCAAGCCCTAGGTGGGCGGCCCCCACAATGGCACGAGAGAGGCAGTCCGCGACGAGGTTGGTCTTACGGTACCTCTGTTTTAACGTGTTGTATGTCCGTGGTGAACTCTGAGATGTAAGAGAGATGTTGTTGTTGGCGGGCAGACCATGGCTCAGACCAGGGCTCTCAAGTTTTGAAGTTTGCAAGGAGTGAGACTTTGTTTCTCAGGGGGGAGGGGGCGTGGCATTGGCACAGTGCCACGCCCCCTCCCCCCTGATCGAAGTACATGAAAGTCCTACGTCTGCTTGAACTACTCATGGCGCCACGCCCCCTCCCCCGATCAACAGACCCACCCTCCCCATGTCCCATGGAGATATCACAAATTCCATTATTTCAAACACACCGTGTTATTTATTCTAGAACCCTATAGTAAATAATAACAAATAATAACATAAATTATAATAATAATAATAATAATTTCACCCAAATGGGCCCTTTGAACAGCAGTGGCTCATTCTTCTCTAAACAAACAGAAAACAACCAAATGAGAAAAAAGCACATTTAGCCCCAAAATGGTCTCTTGAACAGTGGTGGTTCTGTCCGTGTGTGTGTGTTTATGAGTGATGTGTGTTGTAAGTGTTTGTGGCAGATTTTGATGCCTTGATGACTGATACTGGGGACTCCCATTTGAAGCACTGTGGTTCAATGTCAGCCATTTTCACAGTCATGAGGCCATCCTTAAAAATATTCTTGTTTGCAGTAACAGCCAAAAAAAAAAAGAAAAATGGGTCGGTAGGTACAGTAGGTCAATATTTTTTTTTCAAGATTCAAAGTAAAAAAAAAAAAGTACAATTTTGGTCATGGTGATTACGTAGGTATGAATTTAAACAAATGTGCATATTGTGACGTAACTGACTGGGTCCTCAACCCGTGCCTTCAGGCGCATCACTGCAAACCTCAATCTGATGCAGGTTATGTAGACCAGCCTTTCTCAAACTTCTTTGACCTGAGGCCCAGTCATGGCAGACTTTGGGGTCATAGGGCCCATCTACACGTACCCAACCCCACTCCCTCCAAATCAAATTGTCATTATCATTATCACAATCATTATTATGCCTATATTGTTATGTACGCACTTTCACTTAAATGTTTTGTGACATGCACATCAGAGGACTGCTTTACTAATGTAAGATATAATTATTAGTTTCATTGCTTTTGCATGGTTGCATGATGCTTGCATAAGAACAGAAATACTTCTCAAAACAGCAACAATTATATGGGTGCTATTGGTTTTGGGATGTTTCCCTCATGCAAGCATCATACATTGGTAGGAAATGGAAAAAAAAAAAAATACATGTTTTTTAATTAAGTTTAATTTGAATGCCTGAATGTAAGGATTCAGGAAACACAATACCATTTTTTTTGGCGAGCAGAGAAGGCTACAATAGCTTTTGGCCACGTTATAATCAAATTTGACTATACAATACTCAGTGCTATACAGTGTATTATAGTCTAGTCTCTGCTCTGTTTCTATGGAAGTTCCAAAAATCAACGTTGTTCTATTAAGTGTCGTTAAACAATTAAATAGCATTCAACAGGTTAAAGCGGAGCTTTGATACGAACGTTATCGATTAGTTTCAGTTTCTCTCGCGCAGACGCCTGCATTGAATGAACGCTTACCACCACTTTATTGTATGGCTCCATGTTTAATGACATCGATAGCAGAAACGTTTGTTTTCGGTCCGCGGTATCTTGATCAACTGCGCAGCAAATTATCAGACGAAGCACCGGGCCTAATTTCACTCCACGACTCCGCGGATCAGCAGTCTCCACGTTACGGACCCACATCAAAACAAAACTATTTCCTGATTGGTTGAGAAATCCTATTTTCTGATTGGCCGATAGGTTAGTAACTGAACAGCAACTCTGAGCTGAATGAGCGCACAGACAGCAACGTTGTGTGACACGTTTGTAAAATATAGCCCTTAGAAATTTCTGTGCGGGCAAGTTAATAATTTCTCGGAGTGAGAAATGGCATGTGTGGCGTGTGACCGTGTGAAGTCATTGAAATGCGTGTGTCTCACGCTCAATGCGTGAGACTTGAGAGGTCTGGCTCAGACACCTTAGCGAAGGTTAGGGGCTTTTAATCGACAAAAGCTGTAGACTGTTGGCCCTCCAGCAGTAAACAGAAGTGTTGAATGGCAAGGTAAAGTGCAAGCGATTCACGGTCAAAAGTGAAAGAAAAAGAAAGCGAGTGGTTGCCAGCAGTGATGCCAGTAATGCCTTACTTAGTAACGCGTTAGTCTATTTTGACCACTTTTTTCAGTAACAAGTAATCTAACGCGCTACTATTTACAAACCAGTAATCAGATTAAAGTTACTTATCTAAGTACTGTGCGTTACTATTTTTGTCATTTTCCTTAATAAAAAGATATATTCTTTGCTTTCTTCTTGTCTTGGGGATTAATGTCATGTAGGCTATGCTTACGTTTTCAGCATGAGGACAATTCACGTGCAGCGACACAAACGTAAACAACAATGGAGGGAGAGAGAGATGCACATTTCATCAGTCATTACTTTGAGTTTGTGTCAGCTAAACATGACAACATTAAGGTACATTGTACATTCTGTGCTGGCGACAAAGTGCTGTCTAGCTAGACATCCCAAGTCTCCCGAAGTTTTGGGAGTCTCCCACATATTGATAGCGGCGTCCTGACGCCCGCAAATTACATAAAATCTCCCGGAACCTAGAGCGAACAAGAGCACGCAAACCAGACCGGACTTCAAATCAAAGATTCCAGAATCTTTGCTTCAAATCTCGTGTGCATAGCTTAATGCGCACACAACGGAGAAGGAGAGAGAGATGAGTGGTGCGTTTGTGCCTGAAGCGCATCTAAGACAGAGAGCATTCTGGTCTGTTTTGCTAAATCAACCAATCAGTTTTCAGTGTAAGTGCTTATATCTCTTTTCTCCCAAATAAAATCAGTTCAGTCAGTGTATCTAGGAACAGAAGCGTCATGGCAGCGTCAGTGCCCCTCAAAAAGGAAGATTTAAGACCCATTTCACATCAGACTACACAAAAGTGTACCCATTTGTCTCAAAAGATTAAAGCATAATGATAATCTTGCACACTGCACGGTCTGTAACAGCGACTTTAGCATTGCTCACGGCGGGTTAAATGATAGCAAAAGACTTGTTGAGGTGAGTAACAAGTGTAATTTCATTTGCATATTACTCAGGCCTATAGGCTACAAGATGGCTAGTTGCCAAGGCTACATGAAAAAAAAATCTACATATTTTACTATAACAATTTCTATCAATAGGCCTTCCTTATTTGGTGTACTTAGACATTATTGAACAAACATCTGAATTTCAGTATCTAAGTAGGTTAGGTTGGGATGTCTGCTGTACATTGCTGTTAAAATGCACTTCCAGTATAGTGAGTATTGGCAAAACCGGTTATCATTTTTATGTTGAGGCGTTGGGGGTGTTGTCGGCAGCTGCTGAAAGTAACTAGTAATCTAACTTAGTTACTTTTAAAATCAAATAATCAGTAAAGTAACTAAGTTACTTTTTAAAGGAGTAATCAGATTACTTTTTCAAGGTAACTGTGGTAACACTGGTTGCCAGTCACCATCCATCCATTCCTCGTGCACTGTGCCAACAGCAAAATCCTGTCTGTGGTGATGGCGATAGGCGCATCAGGTGATGGGTGTGCCAGCATCGTTGCGGCCAAAGCAGTCTTAGCATCTGTGAATGCTGTGTCTCTCCGAGGACCAATCCACCAGGTGTTCGGGCGCTATCCCCTTCAAGGCCCCATGCAGGGGGCGCACGAGAGCAGCAGCTTTGGGAATGAAGTGGTGGTAGAAGTTCACCATTCCCAGAAACTCCAGCAGGGTCCTCACTGTGACCGGCCGTGGGAAGTTCAAGTGGCACGGCCCCGTCCATGGTGACTTGATGTCCCAGGAAGTCAATTGTGGGCATTTCATTTCATTTCATTTATTTAACATTAATCAACATTTCTGTAAATGTGCCAGTGTTAGCCAGCAGGCTAATTTGGTCGAATCTCCGGTCGACCCGAACTGGCACTGAGCTGGATTGATGATCAGTCCATGCAGGCTGAGACGCTCGAAAAGGATCCGCAGGTGTGAAGTGTTCCATTTTGGAGGTACTAGCCACAACGATGTCGTCCAGGTACACAAACAGGAAAGGCAGGTCACATAGCACAGAGTTCATGAGGAGCTGAAACGACTGGGCGGCGTTCTTAAGGTCGGTTTGGAGATATCCAGGGGGTGGGTGGGAAATTGGTGGTATCCACGGAATGAGATAATACATTGACGTGTCGTGCGCAACTCATCTCAGATTGTAGCATTACTCACCACAGAACACACTTACCACAAGCATATGTAGTTTAGTAAGTAAGGGGATATATGTCAATAACACAGTATGTTGAATAGACTTCACGCATGAAATGCTCTCTGTGCGCTGGTTTGTCTGCTATTGTTAACGTAATTAGTGTTTACACAGACACTGTTGGGTGTTGCACTAGGGAATCAGCACATTACGATAAAGGATTTAAATGTGTGTGTTAAAATTGTTATTATTGGGCAAACAAGATATTCAGTGTCGGAGTGAAGATGTAAGGAGCAGAATATAGCAGAAGATTCCGTTACAACACAGTTAACGCTCCACCGGAAATACATGAACGTACAGGAAAAGCCTTTCGTGCACGTAGTCTATTATGTCCATAGTGTCCACTACAACAGCACAGTGTCTCTCAAAGCTGCTGTCAAACCAACATTTTAAAATGACTCTACAACTGAATCATTAAAATATTTAATGTACGGTTTATTATTGGTTAATGAAAGCTTGGAAGATGATATTTTGGGCACAGACAAACAAACTCCATTTACAACAAAACCCCAAAACTTTGAGGAATTTAAATCCATAGCTGTTTATGTTAAATGCTATTTTTAGCATTTACAACTTTCATAATACCTGAGTATTCTTATGCTGTCTGAAAGCTTGAGCTCTCAGATACAGTAACCTGGAACTATGACAAGTGCTCACAGATACTCAACTCCAGTTGTTTTCCATGAAAATATCTACAGTCATAACTAATGGCTATTATTCTGATCTGCAGCAAGACTTGTAATTTAAGTGTCATCTGCAGCAGAGTTATTTAGCCCTATAAAATGACTGATTTAAGTTATGGCCATGATGACATCAATGCCTGTCTCCAGAGCCAGGCAGAATGAAAATGATTAATGCACAATTTTACACATTACTGGTGTTAATCTCACCCTTCATCTCACTTGCCTCAGCTGATTTGTGATTTGGGACTGGTATTCATATTGAATTTACATTCTTTTTGCTTCTATTCTTTTTGTAACTTTATTTTTTCAATGTCAAGTTTTTTCATATTGCATTGCATGTTCAACAGCACTATCATAAAAAAATCCATCTGAGATACAGATGATATCGGAGTGGTATATGAGTACTCTTCGAGAGCATGCAGCTGCATTTTGGATAACCTATGTGATCTATGACTTGCAGTTGAGCAACATTTACATGAATTTCAGCACATAAACCACACACACACACACACACACACACAGAAAGTTACCAAACTATCAGACTTAATACAAAGGTTCATCTGAGTCTGACCTGTCACATATGCATGAATAAACGCTGCCATTCTAATTCCATTTAAACCAATCCAATCCAATCTCAAACCTCATGCACACCACCTTAACTCACCTGGAGGAGGGGAATGAGAATTATGTGAGGATGCTGTTCTGTCAGGATTGTGCAGGAGGACCCAAGTGCAAGACTCAACCAGGCAGACTTACAGACAAAACAGAATTTATTTTAAACACAAACTTTACATTTAAAGAATTTCTTCCTTACATACAGGACTTTGACTAGACAAACAGAGAGACGATCCGACCAGGAACAGAGAAACAGGAGGGTAGAAATACACAGAGCAATTAACAGAGAGACAGAGGACTGGACAAAACCAACGAGACAATAACAGGGAACAGGTGAGGAGGCAGAAATGGAGGGAAAACAAACAAGACAGGAAGCACAGACCAAATAAGGAGATGGGGCGGAGACAAAGACAGATGACAGGCAGGTAACACAAAGCTCATGGGGAACAGGCAAAAACAAACACAGGACAATACACAAAATGGCCACCAGGGTGGCACAAACTCCAACAGTCCGGGCCAGATCCTGACAGTACCCCCCCCCCCCCCTCTACGGACGCCTCCTGGCGTCCCTGAAAGGGGGCCTGGACGGAGGGACTGGTCATACAGACTGTGACCACAGGGCAGACTCACACGGGGCAGACTCAGACGGCTTGGGCAGGGAACAAACAGACAAAGACTGGACTGACTCGGGTAGGACGACAGACTCAGACACGACAGACTCAGACACGACAGACTCAGACACAGGGGCAGGGGAAGAGACAGGAACAAAGACAGTGACAGGAACAGTGACTGGGATGGTGACTGGGACAGTAACAGGGACGGTGACTGGGACAGAGACACAGACAGAGACAGAGACGGGCACGGCGACTTCCTTTTCTTCCTTGGTAAGGGAGTTTTTCCTTGCCCCTGTTGCTCTTGGGTGCTCCTTGTTGGTGCCCCCCCCCCCCCCAATCCTCCCCCACCTTTCTTATGCAGCCCTTGCCACTTAATCTACTAAACCCCTCTTTTACTGCACTTTTTACCCCCCCCCCCCCCCCAATAAATGCACAAATAGGCTGACACCAGACATAATTTCACTGCATTTCTTACTTCCAGTAACTATATGCATGTGACAATAAACTTCCTTGTATCCATTTGATACACAGAGATAATGTTTTAAATACGAATTTAATTAAGAGGCCTAAACAAATGATACATCGCCACATTATTAAGTATAAATGAGCACATAATTTGTCATGAATATATCATTTGATTAATATTAGTTCACAACAAGGTCCATTTATTAACCAAAAAGGCCTTTGTTTTGATTAGTTATTACATCTAAGTATTTATGAGGCATGGCACTGAGAACTCACACAGAGTTGTTGTGGTTACAAAGCAACTGCCACGGCACTGGCTTTACATCCATATTTACTGCATTAGGGACATGAGGTCATCCACTACCCTTCCCAAAATTACAATATATGGCCACATGTATGTACACACTTCCTCTGCCAAAATAATATTATAATAATATCAATTTAATGTTAATGATGGAAGAGTCTTTTATCTTTACCACTCCCAGACTGAACTTTCTTGTTTCCTTAATCCTTGGCACCAGTCCAATGCCCCCCCCCCCCCCCCCCCCATTCAGCCATCCAAAACATGCAGAAAAATGTAAACAATTCCCCCTGAATCCAAAAAGCCTCTCACAGCTTAGGAAAATAGATTAATGACCAGCGGCATGAGGTTACTTGTCCAGCTGCCTATAGTGAAGCATTTGTTGTAGTGCTCATGGAGCGAGACGCTTAACCTCTGTGACACCACGCACACTGTCCAGCAGCAGGGATCCCAAATGACAGTGTAAATGTGTGACCCTGCAGCTTTGCCTGCTGCCCTCTGAGAAGGGCTGGTCTACAGGGAAACACTGGAAGATCTGCAGCTTGGCCTCAAGATAAGATTATCATCTTCATCCTCATGCAGGGAGGAATATGTTAGACCCCTCTCAAAGTAGTCTACTGTCTAGCAATTCCCATTTCTCTTTTCCTCATCCTACCATGCCAGGAGTAGTACACAACAGAAAGCACCTGCTAACTAGTGAAACTGATTGAAGAGTCTCCAATGCACAATAATGACATCTGATCTTAATTTAGCTCATCTAAATGAGCTGTTTGTGCTGCGTTGACATTACATTGATTGCAATATTGTGTTATTACATTGTAATAAACAGTGAGATCCGGGATGGGCGGAAATACATCAAAATGTATTTTCAAATAAAATATCAAATACCCTGAGTTTAAGTATATCAAAATAAACTACAAAATACAGTAACCATGCCATGTCAACATGAACTACTGTATTTTGCATTTTAAATATTTTTAAAGGGAGCATTTAATCATCACGACACTGACTCTGTTGATAAATTGGAGTGTGTTTGAGAGCAACAGCTTTTCCCTGCCTACGAGACATGCCATAAATCTGCGAACGGTCAACAGATCAACTATGCTGACCTGCCTGTTACCTACCATACGGTACTGTATCAGAGATGTTCTCAAAAAGTCACAACTAAACTTGTCAAGTGGTACAAACTAACCACCGAACCTACTGAGAGCAAAACAAAGTTACAAAGTGCTGTACAATATCAACATAAATGAAAAAAGACATAATAATATAACAATCAAATAATATATACTAATTCAATTACATAAATTTGAAAAAGGAAAGTAAACTTACACTGAAATAAAACTTAGGATACTGAAATAAAACTTGACACTGAAATAAAACTTACTGAAATAAAACTTGACACTGAAATAAAACTTACTGAAATAAAACTTAACAATAATGACTTATTAATGATTAATAATTGATTAATAATAACTTAAAACTCATGGTACATTGACATAGAACACGGAGAATGAAGTCTCTGACATTGTCAATGCATGCCCAGAATGATAATGCACTGTGTACAGCTGTTGATCAGGTAGGATCATGACCCTTTTAGTTGGTTTTTAACTAAATGGGTACCGTGCAAGCGCTAAATGGGGTTATATTGACGCCAAGGGGCATACATGTGGACGATACATGAGGCAACTTGTTGAGCAATGGTGCAGGAGAACCACATATGGTCCCATGTGTTTTGATAATTAAAGTTCTTACAAAAAAACTGAGGATTAAAGTTCTCAAGAAACTTGAGGCTGGTATGAGAGAGAGGGTGTATTGTGTGTATGAGCAACCACACGTTACTCATCTTGCACTGGATCATCTTCCTAAAGCTCAATATTCTGATTACAACAAGTCTGGGCAAATTACTAAGTCGGCACCAGTCAGAGGCTACACTCATTGTTTTGGACTTTTATAATGTCATCACATCACCGAAAGTATTGTTTTTACCAAAAATATTTGGCAGTATTTTAAACTACAAAAATACACACCTATAAAGTATTTTGATAGAAAATACGAATCCATTTTCTCCAACCCAATAAAATACAAATTACAAAATACTTTGTATTTTAAATACATGTATCATAAATACTGCCCATCCCTAAATGAGGTGATGTTTGTCAAGATGTTTTAATTCCTGAAAATGAAAATGTTACTATCCTGTGTACAACCTTTCTGACTACAATATCTGGGCAGATGGCTTCATGCTTATGATCACAGTATTGGAAAATAGTACAATGAACATTAACATCAGTATGGAAAATGAATGGCACCGTGGTGATGTGAACATGTAGTATTGTAGCAACCACTCACACTCACTCTGACATGCACATTTAAAACTATGTACACTAATACTAATGTATGTACTACTAATGTATGTTAATTTGTGTGACGTTTAACAGACTGCAGTGCTTGAATATACCTTGCTGCATACTGAATTCTTGAAAAGAATGTGGGACTCCTATTGACCAATGGTTGCCAGGTCTCTTTTTACAATGGCAAGCAAAACTTACAGCTGAAGGAAAATATCAGACATATTACAACAAAACAATTTGAAATACTCTGTCTGATATGAGCTCTCACAAAAAAAAAGCCCTTCAAATAATATCTGGAAAAAACATTCATCAATGGCCATCTGTGTCAAAGCAGGTGTACTTAACTTATGCCTTTCCCTTACCGAGACAACATTACAGCATTATAATCAGCAACATTACAGCAATATAAGCAGCAATGTGTTTTGCTTACATTGTGAGGAACCCCATTTATCATCATAACCAACTTTTGGTCGCTTGTACACTTGTACAGACAGTATGTTCCAAAAGGTAATGTCTTAACCAAAACCACTTACAGTTAGCCAGCTTGTGCACATCAAAGGACAGAGACAGACATTACTCATATATTTAAGACTAAACGCATGATGAACATACAGTACAGAATGTATGCTATACCCATACAAGAGTACACAGATGAAGAACCCCCATCACTGGTGCTCCTCTGAGACAGATGGTGCTCATTCTCAACCTGCGGGAGGGATACAGTATGTAGCCATTGGAACAAAGTCACTGATATGCCCTCTCAGATGTAAAACCCAAACCATCCTCTGCCAAGTATGAGTTTATGATATGGACTCCTTTGGTGTGGCATCAGGCCCAAAAAACCGAATGGAAGGGGAATATTTTTAAACCTTCATCATGGGCGTGGGGGTGTAATGATCTCACATGAGGGAGTGGGAAGTCTGCGAGCACCACCCTGTCTTGTCCCAAGCCCTCCATCAGTCTTCTGCTCTTGCCTCACACCACAGCTGGCTCTCATACGGCAGACTTAATTACCCCTATTCTAAATCGCCACTCTCTGACATTAAAGAGGCCCCTAACACAGCCCTAGACATATTCTCTGGTCTATAACGTTTACTTGATAATACACTTAGGCACAGAAAATAAACATGCTTTGGGCAGTATACTTGGGCAGTATACTTGGACAGTAGCTTCACACTGCTTCTGCTGATGGAAGCTATTTTTAAAAGAGTAATTGCATTGTTTCTCAGCTTTGCAACATGTTTATTATAGCCATAGTTTACACATTTTAAGGGACAGCATTTTCAACTAATGTACAAAGACACAAGGCCAAACTACTCATATCAACTATACAGTACAAAACTGTCAATTAAGTGCAGGCCTAAACAACATACACTGAGGAACAGAGTCAGTACATATGTTCAGTGTTTTGAAGCTGTTGCCCTTTGTGATGTGCCTAGATGTTACATAAAGCCCTTCTGCATGTGGTAGGCCATGCAGTCCTGTCAGTGGAGTGGGTGAAGTCATGGGCCTTGTGTCAGAGTTGCTGTGAGGCACTCCTGCTCCGGCTGTGGCCCACGGTGTAACCCCCCTGTAGTCTTTCTTCTCAGGCCTTCACCACATGGCGTGAGCAATTAAACCTGCATGGCTCAGGGGGCCTCAGCGGGCCTTGAGGACGCGGCACTCCCGGGGAATGGCATCGCTCTCGTCAGGGGAGAGAGGCCCTCTCTCCTGGGCGAAACAGCCCGAGCTTCCCATCCAGGGTGCCTGTCAGGAGCTGGAACATGAACAATAAACATACTTAATACCAACGGCATGTTTGAATGACAGTGGACTTAGCCAAATCATGGTCATGGTGGTCTTCTCTCAAAGACCACATGATGTTGTTGCTGTACATGTGTTCAGAGAAGGTTGAATATATGGATGAAGGACATAAATGGAACAGAATGTTCAGTGAATATTTTATTTAAAAAAAATCTCTAACAGAGTGATTACCGTTTTCACAATTTTTACTCCATTCTAAACAAGTTGTTACATAACACAACACCTGTTTTCCTCAGATGGAGGCGAACAGATGGATTCATGGTTTTGTTTTTGAAGTCACAGTAGCTCGTAAAAAATGTTCTCGTTTTTCTCTGCGGTGGCGCAGCCGACACGTGTGCATGCTGCGCTTCTACGGCTCTGTGTCCTGGGCATCTGCCATCTCACCCCGAGACGTTCCCCTAATTAGACCCTAACTACGGGTTCAGAGGGCTACACAGTGTTTGGAAGTTTATGCCAGTGTTTGTTCACAATATCATCATAAACCTTTTAGTACATGCAAACAAACACACACACACACAGCAAGAGACACCAACGCGTTGTCTGCACGTTGGTGCGTTGGACTTCCAGCAGTGGAGGGCTGTTATCTCATGTTCCATGGTCAGCCAGAGGATCACGGTAAGCTAGCATTACCTCACTGTTCATGGAGCCAGCTGGGCTCCGATGCCAATAGGATCCAGTCCAGACAAGTTTTACTGGGGACCTATAGTGGATATTTACAGTCATTTCAGAACCGGTCAATGTATTAAAAAGGTAACGGGTCAGAGATTTAGAATGAGCTCAGTGAAGCCAATTACAAAATCAATACGCCTTTGTGTGCTGTAGAGGTGTTCAGAGTGAAGAGGAAAAATCTTTGTGCCAGACTGTATACTGTTGCAAACACGAGCCGCACACGCACAGCGGTGTAGAGACTCTGAACTGGAATGATCAGAAAACATGATGTTGATAGTGCAGACTATTACTGATATGACTGAAGCTCTTCTGAGAATCCGCACGCCTGAAGAAAGAGATGGAAAAGTCAGAATGGTATTTATCTGAGAACGACTCAAGTAACGACAGGCAGAGAGCATCAGCTTTACGATCCTTCTGGCGCTCTTGACTTCTCCGACGGCCTCTATCCGTGGCAGACAGAGATATCGTGCAGCTGTGGGAGAAATGTCAGGAGGAGGGCACTATCAACAGAAAAGAAACTGTTATGAGTCTGCTTGTCCTGAAATCATAGTGGAAAAAAGAATGAGTGGGTTTTAATTTTAAAGATGTATAAAAAAAAACAACTCTTGAATAACAGCAAATCCTGAGAGATTTGGAATCTGGGAGCACCAGAACGAGCATGACAAACATACAAATTAAAAACTCTTCTAAAAACAAACGCTTGTATATTTCTTCAATCTGCCTTAGTTCATCTCTGTGTATTTCTTACCACATTGGCTGACCTGAACTTCCTCTGGAAAAACGAACGGCCTGCTTTTCATAGTAATAAATTGTTATGACAGAGATGGTGATGAGGACCACAGCACACAAAGACACAGGGAGAAAAGGCAGAGGGTGATGACTAAATCTACTAGATCTAACGTTTTATGATAACATATGGTTATGTGTATGTTAAAGTGGCTAATTCCTGGGGTGGACAGTGTCAAAATGGCTTCATTCGCACATTCATCTACCAGCATTTTTAAAAATTGCCTTCACCAATTTTTGCTGTGTATCTTTTCGTCTGTTACCAAAACCCAGTGGCTAGTTCTGAGCATGAAAGATACATCTGAATTAAAAGTTCTTCGTAAAACTGTTATGTAATATGAAATTCTTCTCAAATGTTGGCTAAAAAGCAAGGGCAAAGCCGTAAATCAACAGTTCAAGGACAGTTGCATGGTGAACTTTTTGCAATACTCGGTGATGTGCTTCTAAGTATAAAATTGGCACGGAGAACAGAACTGCAATAAATGTATTGTATAACTGCAGTTCACCTCTTAAAAATCAAAGCCATCTTCAAAGAATGCAGTGTGTCAACGACTACAGTAAAAGCCTTGGTAATGCCCTGATCTATCTCTATTTATCTTATCAACAGCAAGGTCGCTCAGGCTTGCAAGGATTTAATGGGGAATGTAACTATATCTGGCGAGTAGAAATGGTTGGAGAGATTTAAGATTTCATTACCTCAGTGCTGTAGAACATAAGAAACTGCTGATAGTACCCTGTGCATAAATCCAATACTGTGAGTTCAAGGGTAAAGTTACAGCCTGTTTATGTCTGGGCATTTTTAGTTTATGACCTCAAAATAGCAACAGAAGATGAAGAAATAACCATTTCAACGTAATGTCAAACGCCTATGGTGTGTGATGCCCGGATATTCACTGACATTAGCATACCAACAAGCTCCAGACCATCTCTCTTGTACCATAATGTAACACACCATTTGTACCTCAAATGGCCCTGTAATGAACACAGTGAAAGGTAACGAACGTAGTGAAGAATTCAAGAATAAACTTGAATTTTACATATAGGCCCTGTAAGGACACTGGGCTGTTGTTGGTCACTGCCATCTGTGGGACATTTTCATTTTCAAACATGGCACAGAATAATAAGCCTTATGTAAGATGACGGCGGCTGAGATACAGCCCTTTTTCCTCTGAACTGTCCCAAGACCACAAGCCTGAATATGACCATGCTTTAAATGGCCAGAGTCTATTACTTTTGAGTGGCCTCTAAACATCTTCCTGTGAAACTGTACATCCATCATAAAACCTTAAGAGCTGATGTTCCTCTGAGGCGTGCAGGACGGCAGGAGGTGGTTTCCTGATTGAACAGGTTTATAGCAGGGCATAGCTTTGACAGTAGGCCAAGGAGAGAAGAAGGAGAAGGAGGAAACTCATGTCCCAAGCTGGTGTGAAATTCAGTATTAACCAGAGGAACCCTACACTGTTTGCTGTTTAACTGCGCCTTGAACCTCCAAGAAGACAACTTTCAGGAGAGCAATATAACTGGCGCAGAAAGAGAGAAAAAAACACAGAGAGGACGGATGTAAAGGTGGTTTGGCAGTAGACATCATTTCCAGCATTACACACTGCTACTGCTGGAAATGGGATTTCCTGATTTGAAAGCAGAAAGACATAGTCCTTCAGGAAGAAAGTGCTGGATTTGCAAGATGTTGTTAACCGGTTTGTACTGTACGTCTGTTACGACTCAGGTTGATGACTGCACCTTACTTCAACATCAGTTTTAGTGATGGTGGGTCTTACAATAAATCAATCAATTACATTAATCAATTTGCATCTTTAATTAGATTAAACCCTATTTGACCAGCTATGCATATATCAAAAGCATATGAATGTGGATGCTGTGTATTCAAAAGTAAATAATTAATATAAGTACATGCTACACTATGTTCCTAAGAGGCTTTACAATACAACATCAGCAGAGGGATACTCTGGGGATGGTCACTGGCCCTGGCAGGATGACCCTAAGATTGTCAGAGGGAGAGGGATGGAGGCAAGTTCTTGCCCCCAGAAAACTTATGGTGGTGTAAGAGACGAGTCACACCTCCACACAAACTTGCAGAGGTCAGTGTAGCATGTACCTCATGACCAGTGCTTGTGGAAAATTCAGAGCATTGGCAGGTGATTTGACACCAAGACCAAACTGCACATTTAGGAGCTCCCCCTGAGTGAGAAGAAAATACTGTATGCAACCCTAGAGCACATTTCCTCTTAGGCCCGAGGTGTTGACTCAAGCCTGGATATATCTACGCACAGGGCAATCCAAGGTTATCGAACAAAAGATTACAAGTATTGACCTTAAGGAATCCAGTTCCCAAGACAAGTGCTAATACTTCTGTATCACGTGATGATATTTAACACATTTAACACACACAACAGTCTTGAAGGACAGATAAATATAGACATCTGATCAAAAATATAATAACTTGTTTTGAGTGATTTCCTTGACCTATTAATGGACATACCGTATGTGTCAGCTCTTAATCTATGCCTGTTTTGTCACTTTGATGGTGCAACATAGCCTGTTGACCTCTGCTGGGAGTGCAGATGAAACAATAATGGAGCGAGCCATTGCACGTCCATGGCTGAATATTTTCTACAATATTTGGACCCCCGACAGTAAAGTCAACAAAGGTGCTTTTTACCCAGGACACCATTCTGTTTTCTCAGCTTTGCTCACCATGTAGCATCGCTATCAAATTATGACAGTCTCATTCCGCTGGAAGCCATCCACGGAGACAGAGACAAAGAGAGAGAGAGATAAAGAGGGAGAAAGAGAGAGAGAGGAGGGAAAAAAAGCGGGAGAGAAAAACAAGAGCAGGGGAGGATGGGAACGGAAAAAAAAGGATGTGTCCTCTTCATGCCTTTCTCATCACGAGAGGCTGTTTCAATTGGGTTACCAGAGAGCATTTCCACCCGGTGCGGCCCTCCGTACCCCCATACCTTCAGTCACACGATGGGGTTGTTAACTCTGAAACGTATTAAGCGGTGGGAGACCTCCTGAACGTGCCGATGATCTCATGGCTTGGCAGAGCTGGTCAAAGCCTTCTCGGCAGCGTGAGGCCACGGCGGCGGCCGCCTTCTATCGACGTGCAGCGATGACACGGGTAATGCGATAGAAGTAACCCAAACAGAGCGCAGCCTCCAGAGTCTATTGCTCAAAGTTGACCTACAAACCTGCTCAGCCCAACTCCAAAACGTCTTTCAGTGGGTTATTTCTCATCCTTGACAAGGTTAAAATGACTGTGATTTCATTCAGCAGTGCTGTTGAATGTGCTTGCGATGATAAGTCTCAGATGTTAAGATGACTTCAGTTTCAGCTTCTGTCAGCCCCCATTCTTCAGTGGGTTAGCCTAGTTTGGAGTTCTCACTATGGGTTAAAACCACAGTATGCAGCAATTTGCCACTTTTTAAAGCATGTTTTTTTTATATAAGGAAATAGTACTGGTATTCCATCTTCAGATGACTATTCTTTTTTTTTCTTTTCAGATAAACACACCTGTCATTCCAACGAGCCACTGAGGCTTTGCATTATGCAGTTCTGTAGCCTGGGCCAGACCACCCAATGAAAATGTAAAAACAGCTCTCACAGCAGGCCAATGCCAACTACATGAGTTAGCATGCCAGCAAGCCTTTCATCTTTGCCAACTTTGCATTTCTAGGTGTGTTTACGTGCCTTTTCACTTTTAGCTGTTAGATTGCTCATTTCCACCCAAAACCCTCTGCATGAAGAAGCACATTGATAAGGAGTGAAAAAAGGCTACAGGGAACACTGTTATAGTATGCGAATGCTGCTGAAAGTGCCAAAATGCATAATATTTTTGATTGCATTTTGAATGCACAGCAGCACATGGATAAGGCTGATAACAAACATATGATGCGATACAGCCAAAATCACACGATTGCCAGAAGGACACCACAATCTCAGTAAATAGCTGAGTAATTGTAATTGGGAAAATTCATTGGAACCAACAACCCGCTGGCTCTCTCATAGGCTTTAAATGAGTCATGTATGGAGTGCTGCTGCTGACTGTGTCACTGTCTAGATCTCACTGGTCAAGATGTTGTACTAAACAACCTGAGGGAGATGTAATGTCATGCAGACTATCTACTGTAGGACACAGGGAGTGTGCTGAAACAGTTTAAAACCTTTAAACGGCAAAATCGTTGTCTTTCAATCCAAGTTAATCGCATAATCTCACTCTTATTTGCACTTCTGGTTGCTGGCCCCATACAACAAAGAGATAAACAAAGAGAAGAAAGCCTACTTCTGCCAAACATGAGATCAACATTAAATTAAAGTTAATTAGAAGCAGATAGACCCCAAACAAGAAAATCCAAAACAGATTAGTGTATTTTAGGGGATGAAAATTAACAGGGTCACTCGGCCCACCAAAGAATTAGATCTTCTAAATGACGAGAATGTTTACATTTCACTTGCTTCACTAAAAAATCCAAAGTAGCCTTTATTAGTCATTTATATTAAAGCCAAACACTGCAGAACTGGAGTAAGGAGACAACTCCAGGAAAGGTTTAAACTAAGTCTTCTTCTTTCTATTGACAATCATAATGCAACTTTAGATTTCAAAAATCTAAAAAACAAGTAAAAAACAAGACTTTCTGTATATCCCAGTCCAACTACAGCCTGACCTTGCCAGAGTGATTAGCATCAAAACCTTATTAGACTGTGCACTGCGGGTGGAAGCCTTGCACAAAGAGAAAGCATCTGTTCCCAGACACTGATCTGAACCCTTGAAGATCTTGAAGGATCACAATCCCCCATTGACTAGATGTCTTTCCCAGATGCTGCTGTGCCTCTATTTGTGTCACAACCCTACAGGATTGTACACAGCTCCACTGGGCTGATGACAAACAGGCATTTATGTGGAGATTAAATGAGAGATTAAATAAACAGCATTTAATGAGAGATTAACATTTATGGTGCCATGGGCTGTGTCCATGCACTAAAGTGCAAAGATTTACTAAAGGCAAATTCTTGTTTCTTGTGTTTTCCAAATCCCCAAACTCTAGAATCTAGAGTTGGGCACAAATTGTGCAGCTGGTCAAGCATCAGGAACTAACTATGTGTTGACAGTGAATAAAAGGAAATCTTAGGGGGCCAGTGTCATAGCAACCTCCTGTCGAGAAAATATACTACGTTTGATGTCAAAAATGATGCAGTTTTTGGCATTCTGAAACTCATCAATCCACATGTATCTGTTTCCAAGCCAAATTTCAGCATCTGACTTCCGCCCAATGATAAAAAAAAAAAAAAAAAATTGTTTGAAATACACACAGCTTGATCCAAAGCTGCAAAACATCTTTTGGCCAGCCCATTATTTCATTTCTAGATTTGTTTACTGTCAATTTAAAACATCCTTCTGGGCATTTGGTGAACTGACTCTGAAGTTCATGGCATGCCTTGATAAACACTCACAAATGTTTTTAAAGCTAAATGGAATGGGAAGAAAGAGAACATAAACCAATTGTTTAAGACCAGGTGAAATCTGTCTGGAGTTGTGGGTGGTCACTTGCTTTTGGGAAGAACTGTTAGATAAGGCCCCGTTTAAGCATATGACAAGGTCCAGCTGACTCACAGCAGCATCTGGAACACAATGAGATTATGAGCTGGCTTGGTTGCTCTGGTCAGTCAGTGACCGCAAAGAATTATTGTTGATAGGAATTCAGCTGGATACACCAAAACTGATGCCATGTCTTGAGGCCTTTAAAATAGTGATGACACCAATATTTAATTTCATGTTTTCAGTTTTTTAACAATCATTTTGTTCAACAAAAATCAGATAGAAACTCTGGTCTGAAACAGCTCTTTTTTCAAGATAGATTTCTCAAGAGTAATTAAAATGATATCCTGACGTTTAAGCGATGTCTGATCTAACGACACCTTGTAACAAGGAGTGTGACACCAAGCAGTAAACAGACTCTTCAAACACCATGTCAATTTACCAGTGTTCTGACAGCCACACTCGGAGAACAGGGGAGACGGTCGTGCATTTTGTTCTCTGCGTGTTATTTCTCACCACACAATCCATCAGCAGCAGCGGCAGCAACAGCAGTGGCACAACGTTTTCTGAATCAGAACAAATGATGCGAGGAGAACTGGAGCATACAGTATGGGTCCATGTGTTAGACAGAGATCTCCACACCAGAAGGGAACATGCTGTCCTTCTATCAAACTTGGAGAGCAAGTTGGGAAAGAGTCAATGTAGGCATCCAAATAGGGAAGGTGCTGTTTTTCTTCAGAACCAAATGTGTGTAGAGGAAAAGAGCTTGCTACACACACGGCAGTTCCATATTCGGGCTCATATATCTAGGACTCTTCATGTGCGTCTCCAAATTTTTGGTTAAAAATGGAAAATTTTACTTTGTAAAAAGTCCAAATGCTTGGATCTAGAGAAAGCATTATTTTACTAACTGAAAAGTAATCGCATAACACCGCTATAAAATGTGATAAAATGTTGACTCAGACTGCAAAATTTGATTTCTACACATGATTTCAAAACATAATCCATTGACCTAAATCCATGGCCCACTTTCCTGAGGAAATATGTAGGAGACATTTGGGCCTAGATGCCTCATCTCACATGCTGACAGGAAGTGAAAGGTAGGGGGGTTATGGTGATGACATCACATTTCTACAGCTTTTTCACTTCATGGCTGTCATGGGCCTTTTCCTATAGCCCGCAATATAAGAATACAGCCAAGGGCTACAGCTACAGCTGTTTGTACAGTACGGCCAAACTCTACTGTAAGAAATAATTCAAAGTGACCACATATAGCAGCATGTGTCCACATGGTCTAAGAGAAAGACAAATATGCTTTGGCTGAAATAAAACTAAATGTTGTACGGAGGACTTGTAGCGATGAAAGGCTCTGTCTGACGATGGCACTGTATTCTGTGCCATCAGCACAATCAGCATTGGCATAGGAGGTTAAACCAGCGAGGGCGGATAGAAGGGAAGACAGTGGAAAAAGTTCAAAGCATAGTTTTCATAAACTATGGCCCTTGTTGGGAAAATGAATCAAGAAATTGCAACGTTTAACAGGACGGTTTGCAGTCTCGCCAAACCTTTTCTGTCAGGCGCATCAAAGGCCCACTCTCTGTAACATACAATAATTCTGTAAGTCACCCAAAACTTGCATACAAGCAGAGAACTGATCTTTATCTTATGTAAAAATGCTTGCATTAAATAAAAGAAGTAAATGCATGTTTTCTAATTCCTTTTGTTTAATTAACATTTTTATTTAGCACTGTGCAATGCAAACTTTAATGATTTAAAAAAAAAAAAAACATTAATCCAAGTGGAATAATTAGTCATGATCATTATCAATCTGCATTTTTTTCTAAATACATGCAGCATGACGATATACTTGGAGTAAACTTACAGACTCTGCAGCTGTAACGTTAATTCTTTAATCAAGACAAGGAACGGTTTCCATTTCCTTACACATACCCAAATCAAGGCTCAGCTCTGACAACAATGCACTACAGACCAGGACATGCATATCCCTAGCACGTGTCTGTATCTGTCCTGCTTGTGCACATGTTAAGGGGATGACATTTTATGTGGTTTCCTCTCAGAGGGTCAGTGGCCTCATTCCATTCCATTCATGTAGAGCATGCAAAACATAGGGCCAATGCAGGCAAAGGCAGTATTACACTGCCTGTTGGCTGACCAGTTGAGGCTTTTCAAACAGAGGACTGCAGAACATATTCCAATGCCTCATCTCTAAGAAAAATGTTCCGACTCCAAGAGTAGAAGTATCTTTACTTCATATCACTCCATGAAACCAAAACTGCATGGTTCAGTAGTGCTTTTTAAACGGAAAAAATAACTACTTTCGAAGCACACACACACACACACACACACAAACCAATATTTCCTCTGCCCTTTGTCCACAGGGATGACCTCAAAGATTAAGACATTTTACAGCTTTTACTGACAGGCTGCAAATGGCTTACACCGACAGGCTACCAAAGGCTAAATGTATTTCTCAATGCCTATTTAACACTCTGGCTCTGCACAAAGGGACTTAGGGCCACCTGAGAGGATAGCCCCGGAGGGCTGCAAAGCAGGAAGACTAGCCTCGCCGTCCGCCTCTGCACAGCTAATCTCCCACAGGTGCACCTTACTCCTATTGTCAGGCATGACACATGGCCATGAAACGGGAACCTTCCTCTTTGATGTCGAGGAGGATAAGCCTCATCTCGAGGAGCGCTTCCCCTCCAAGGAATGTGTCGGTCTTGATCAGCATCTGGAATTACTTTTTTATCTTCTTTGTGAGAGCCATTCCACCGAAGAAAAAAAACCATACTGTCAGACAGCGGATGGCTTCTCCAAGTCCTCTACTACACTCATGGTAACATACATGTAGCACCTGCACTTTTTATCACACTCAAGTGAGGACAAGGTCACTGTAAATCATTTAATTCGTAATAGTTTGTTTTCTAGTCTTATTCTGAGAGGGCCACAAAACACTCAAGCTTCAAATTAAACAAGAATATGGAAATGCAACAGGATGCTAGATCAGCCTGGCTTCAAAGTAATGCAACTTGGCTCACAACAGAAATGATTTGGTAAAAATTCAGATCAGTTGGAATTCCCTCTTTAATCAGTGCCTCTTCAGAACCGCGCTGACAATGTGGTCCACCCATGTTTATCCCTGTTAACATGTACAAACTGTCTATCATCAATCATTGTCCCAGGGGACCTAACACCATTAATCAACAAATACAGCAGCTGGGTGTAAACAGCAATCAAATGTAGGCAGAGGGAATCAAGAGAGCATGGGGCTTTGCACTTCACAGATTGTAAATTAGTGACAGATTTAAGAGGCACTTGTTTATTGGGCTCTTAGTTACATTTTTGAACACATTCAAATGTAGTGCAAATGCAGAGCATTTAATATCACAGTACGAGTACCTCCTACAGTTTTTATGTGGCTTTTATTTCTTTTTAGCATTTTAAATGCCAATAAGACTTGTAAAATCGGACTCTTTCACATATGTGTATACTATTTGACATAAATCTGGTATGCTTTTTAAATGCTTTTGGAGCTGTTGTCAAGAAAGTCCGTAAACATAAATCTGCTGAAGAGCAGACGTGATCCAAGTACACAAAATGACAACAGGACTGTGTTGGCCCTCATATTTTCCACTTCTCTATGTTACAATAGATCTAAATCCATTCTGTCCTAAAACATCATTGGTTTTCCTATTCATCTTTTTTGTTGTAATGTATTCAACAGGTTGTTACAAAAAAACCTCCTTGGGAATTACATAAGTGTTTTAATCACGGAATATAAATCCTCTTGTGCAACAAGTTCAAAATGCTTAACTGATCCAGGCATATTTGTTGTTTGTATCAGTGTGTTTGCTAGACAACTTTTAGTCTAATGTCTTTTTCTGACCAGATAATTTCCAATTACCTAGCATTAAAACCACAGGACATTACAATCACGTATCCCCATCTGCATTTGAACTCCATAACAGAATATCATTGTGATGTCAACATCCCATTAAATTGCTCAACGTTCTACAGTTTCTTCTGTTCTATGCAGTAAATCCTATTAACTAGTCAGTAGACCTGACACCTTAAAATAAAAAGTCTTGTGAAGCTTGTTGTGATAATATTTTTTCCTTTCTTTTTTTCTGGTTGACTTAAACAATTTGTATGGAGCTGAAGTCTTTTCCTTTTCATGCATCGGTGAGCATAGTCTGAGAAAACAAAACACTTCACCAGAATTTCTGGTGGAAAAAAAGGTCTCCACGTCCCAGCTCACGGCAGGGTCACGCAGATTCCTGTCTGCCTGAGTGCTGCAGCAAGAGAAGACCATCAGCTGTGCAGCCACCTCCAGGTGCAAAAGGAAGGCTGATGTCATATGAAGTCATTTAGACACTCCATCACTTCAAAAAAAAGGGGAAGGAAAGCCAGGCCGGGATGGAAGGTAATGTCAGGCTGCGACACGGGGTCACAGTGGAAAGATGAGTTGTCTTTGTTTCCTGAAGGAGTTCATCTGCTCTTCCTTGTCTGTCTGATTTGAAAGTTATAAAAAAGACTACAGAGGTGCTCTTGCCCTTCCGAACTAAGGCAAAGTAAAAGATTAAGGACTTAAGAACTAAGATTACGGACTCATCATCATGATAGGCTGGGGGACATATTTAAAATATTAAATACAGATTAATATACAGATTTCTGTAATTAAATATACACCATAAAACCAACAAACTATGGCTTCCATATGGCATAGTACATCTAATACTACAAAATGCCTTTCATGGCAGATTCCTCATTTAGTGGATCAGATATTAATGTGTGAAGTCAGTGAATTTAACTTCAATGGCTACTCTCATCGCATTGCATAAGCTGGCTTCATAATGATATCTGTAGTGAAGCATTGAAATCAATAGTGAAGAAGATTTTCATTAATCTGTATGTCAGGGGTCTCAGACTCAAATGAGCTGGGGGCCACTTCTGCCAACGTCATCTGATTGGAGGGCTGCGCGTCAGTGTCAATAATACAAAAAAGAATGGCTATTTCCTAAAATGCAATGTTTTTTTTTCAAATACTGTATTTTCAAATACAAAACTGCAAACAGAAAGTGCAAGTCTTTTTTATCTATTTTTAGACACCTGTGCTATAAAATAATGATAAAAAAAAATATAAATACAAATTATGAAAAGAAACAAAACAGCATAAAAACAGGTATGTGTGTGTTTCACACCAAATAAAAATATTTTCCTCTCATAACTTATTTAAACCTGGCATATCAAAATTTCAAAAGGCGATGGCTTGAAAGTGGTCAGAGATAAAGTCCTACTGTAAATGTAAAAATCTTTGAGTATAAAAAAGTTTATGAAGGGGGTAAATTTGCTCATCTAATTTGCCACTGGATGGTAAGCACCTCAAATTATGCACCTTTCAGTAAATACTGGATGTTGAACTATTTGAGCAGGTTTACTTTCTTTTTGTCATATTACCCAAATAACAAATTAAAGGAGAATTCCGGTGTGATATTGACCTAAAGTGTATTGAAACATGATACCGAGTGTGAACGTATGTCTCATAGCCCATCTCGACTTGTCCCCTGCATTCCAAAATCTGGCGCTAGTTAGCCGATGCTACCAACAACTTTTTCAGTAGTGGTGCTTCGGCATCGGGCTAGCCATGCAAATAAATCACTGTTTTACACCCATTTACGAGGCTCAATGTATCTCCACACTTCATTGGTAGACTTCCTAGGGCCCTGACATTTAAAACGAGACATTGAGAACTTTGAAAAAGCACTGGTAGTTTACTTACAAGACGATTTATACAGACAGTATCTTCACGAAGTTTAACGTTTGCAGCCATCTTGAATTTAGTCACGATAAGTCGAGCAACGAGTAAGAATGAACAGGTATGATAAGGGATCAGATTCCAAAAATAATTCAGTGGAAATGCATGGATTCCAGTTTCTTCCAGTAGCAGCAACTGGAATCCATGCATTTCCACTGAATTATTTTTGGAATCTGATCCCTTATCATAGCTGTTCATTCTTACTCGTTGCTCGACTTATCGTGACTAAATTCAACATGGCTGCAAACGCTAAACTTCGTGAAGATACTGTCTGTATAAATCTTCTTGTAAGTAAACTACCAGTGCTTTTTCAAAGTTCTCAATGTCTCGTTTTAAATGTCAGGGCCCTCGGAAGTCTACCAATGAAGTGTGGAGATACATTGAGCCTCGTAAATGGGTGTAAAACAGTGATTTATTTGCATGGCTAGCCCGATGCGGAAGCACCACTATTGAAAAAGATGTTGGTAGCATCGGCTAACTAGCGCCAGATTTTGGAGTGCAGGGGACAAGCCGAGATGGGCTATGAGACATACGTTCACACTCGGTATCATGTTTCGATACACTTTAGGTCAATATCACACCGGAATTCTCCTTTAACAGGAAAACAGTAGGCCTAAGATGTAACAATAGTAAACTATTACTAGCCTGTTCCACAAACCGTTATTATAGGTCTACAATAAAGTAGCCTGGTCAAATCAGTACTATCGCGGGTGACTTTGTAGTTCTTCAGAGCTGTCTGTACCACGTCCATTACGGACACTATCATCACGATTACCACTGCCACCTCGAGCTATTTTGGGCAAAGGATCGAAATAAGCATGGTATGCTTAGTGGACACCGTCGTACGCAAAGACGCACCTCCATTCACAGACGCACCGTGACTATCACTGTCAATAGACGATCGATCATTATATAATCTCCAAAAGGCAGATATTCTCCTTCTGAATCAGAATAGGTGAATAGCATAGCCTACCCAAGACTTCATCACACGTGAACGTTTTTTCAACATTTGGTGTAGGCCTATTTCTGCTTCAATTTGTGCAAAACTATGGCCTGCATCGCTTCCGCGTCATTACAAACAAATGCACGTCTTCATGTTTCTCGCATGTAGGCTAATGCACTGCATTTCCTGAAAACTGTGTGCAGCGATTTTGGGCTTGAATCAAGCTCTGGATGTCTAGCAACTAGTGGAGGAGAGTACAAATGAGATTTGTTACCGTACTTGAATCTATCGTCTATTTTAATCAGTGTCGTTGTTTGTCCCAATTAAAAATACCCTCAAGGGCCGAATTACATTATTATTTTGAAATAGGCCGCGGGCCAGAATTGGGGCGAGCGCGGGCCGGATTTGGCCCGCGGGCCGGGATTTTGAGACCCCTGCTGTACAGTATGTCCTGTATAGAGCTACATGCAAGCTCTCTGATCTAGCGTATCTCCTGTGCAATATAGCTCTTAAAATAGGTGCTTCATATGTCATAGATATTTTTGGTAATTGTGAAAAATAGCAGTATTTTCATGACTCCTAGTTGGAATGGCCTCTCTTCCCTAGCAAGTTGGCCCATGGACAGTTTGTGAACATGATTCGAAGCACAGCAGGAGCAGAACACCTTTTTACTTGTGGAATGGTGGCAATAGAGAAGCCCCCCCCCACACACACATAGTACACACACATGTAGCCTCACCAATCATGTTTATGCGTAGAATTACAGTATGCATTTTAGAACACTCTCAATAATTCCGAAGTGTTACATAAATCACACAGCTGCAGCACATGAATCATGCTTTCCCTCACAAAAACGTCCTATAGCACCGCCGAAGAATATACATTTTATGACGCTGTAAATTCAAGCCTGACTCCACTTAAAAATTGAGCCTGAATTCCCTTGTCCCCCTTGCGATAATGTGGGACATTTTGTTCATTGTGTTCACGGTCAACCCATGGAAAAGGCTTCTTTAATGACAATAGCATATGAAAATGCCTCATTTGAAGCCAACGACACTCATCCTGAATGTCATATGACACAACAAGGATGGAGAGAGGATCTGAGCCCTTAGTGCCTTGTGGCATCTGTTGTATAAACACCCTCCATATCCCTTTGAGCTTTGAGCATTCACTCTTATGCAGGTAGTGAAAGAACTAAGCTCCATTGGAAAAAATAACTTTTGAGACTGAAGACATTTTAAATGTTTCCAACGTTTTTCTCTTTCCTCCATTTTAAGAATAACTATGCAAGTACTGTATGACCCAAGGGACTTCTAAAATGTGGCTACACTGACCATTAAATGAAAAAAAAATAAACACTGACAGGAACTGCAGAGATTTTTTTTTTTTTCTGACAGTGGAGCCTTGGAGCTCGGTATGAGGTTACGCACAGAGAGATGTGGCGGTGGTCGGCAGTGGGACCAAGGCGGAGAAGCAGGGCCCCACTCGTGCTGCGGCCTGCACAACTACACTCCACACGGCTCTTTATGGGGTATTGGAAACCCTCAAAGGGGGGGGGGGGGGCTCTCCTGTGGATCTACTCAGGCATCCAAATTTAAGCCCGGGCCACCTCCGGACGCCGGGGTGAACTAATGGACCGTGTGGCTTACCGAGTTACGCATCCACACCCACCCACCCCTGGCCAGCCACCCCCGTGACGGGCAGGATACCCCTGAATCCTGAGGGGGGTTTTGGAAAGCTCTGGCCACTGAGCTATCCTGGGGCTTCCCTCTGGAAATCTACACAGCGTGGTGTGTTTTTATACTCAGTGAGCTTCAGAAAATCTGCAATACTGGGAGTCCACTCTTGGGAAGGGATACACAGAGAAACCTGAGCAACTTTTTTTTCCCTGTCAGGTCTGGTAAATGCATTTGGAAAAAACTATTCTGTCACCAGATAGATGTTTTACTCATGACAGTGTAATCAATAAGAAATCAACCAACAGAGGGGTTCAGAGGCTTACTTAGGTTGATCCCTGGGGTGGAAAAGCCCTATGTAAAAACAGAGGGTTAGTACTGAAGGTTTCTTACCTCAGGTGTGGCTGGATTGAAGGAAACATTTAGGACAGTGTCTGTGTGTCTCTGAAGTTTGTAGAGGTAGCTGCTGCTTCGGATGTCATAGACATATGCCTAGAAAAGAGTGACGGTTGGACAGTTTAGCAATAAGTAGTACTGCTGGACTTTTAATTCTACTTTACATGCGGAGAGACCCTTATGGATTATTTATTCAAACCATTAAGCATCCTCAATAACTGATAGATGTATTTAGTGTAAAATGTCATGTATTTCATGTAAAAAGACACAGATCAGGTAAGGAAACATTTGAGGCATGATGGATGTTGCTTCTTTGATTTCAATCAGTTTCCGGGCATCCGTCAAATGAAGTGCTGTGATTAAATGAGAATGAGACAGCTGAAAGGAAGAGAGAACGAAAGAGTGAGAGAGGGAGATAAGGACCGTAGTGAGAGTGCAGAGGGAGAAAGAGAGAGAGAGAGAGAGAGAGAGAGAGAGAGAGAGAGAGAGAGAGAGAGAGAGAGAAAAGAGACAGGAGCCATCTGCCACTAGCGCAGATAAAAACAGATGTTGGGATGTTTGTTACCAGACAGCGACTGGTCGAGTTCCTGCAGATGTTTCCTTAAAAGCGCTCTCGGAGCCCACTGAGCGTGCTCCTTGAATGAGAGCGGCGTGAGGGAGCGAGCGAGCCGCCCCACTGATAGTCAGGAGCCGTGGTAGCTAACAGGGCCGTGAGTCAGGAGACAGATGAGACAATGACGGTTCCTTCACTGCCACTGTGGCACACTGGAGGTCTAACCCATCTCTCCAAGCCAGCCCTCTGTGTTTAAAAACGTCTTTGCTGTTTATGTACTGCCCCAAACAAAAAACTAACAACTGCCCAAAACAAAACAAAACTACACCCTCTAACGACCTTTGAAAACCCTTAAAATCCTTCTCTGTCAAAATTAGGCCCTGCACAGAACACAAGGAACCACTGAGACTGAAGTAAAACGATAAAGTGTTAAACTTTTAAAAAAAGATATTAAAACAACAACTCTTTTGGTTTAAACGTCTGGGAACAGTTATGGAGCCCTACATATTATATGGAAATATGTACGAAAATCACAAAAATGCTCTGTTCATTTTAACAGTATACAGAGACAATAGGCTCCATACATAATGTCCCATATCATCTGAATTTGAAGCTTCTTCAGGGGTCAGAAAGGTAATGTGAGCTCTGCCCCCCCCCTCCTTTCTGATTGTCCTTTGAAATACTGAGACAAGTACAAATGCCTTTGGCTTATGAAACTCTCGGAGCAGCCACAAATAACGTTGGAGTAGCTCACTACCGTACTCACTGTCTGCTTCCAAGAACCACTGGAAGCACTCTCTCCACGCAGATCCACTAAGACCTGGCCCTGCCAAGTTTAATGTGTTATTCCCTTTGGCTTCAACAAATGCAGCAGCGAAAGACTGAGGCAGGGGGAAAAAGAGGAGTCTGAATCTCTGACATGTTGGCTGTTTTGTAAAGCCAATCTCAGATATAAGGTGGAAAAGTAATTAGGAAGTCACTTCGACAACCAAAAAAGGTTGCCTTCCACGAAAAGCGATGAGACGCTTAAGAACATGGCACGCAAAAGAACTGTTGTGCTGCAAGCACGCGTTGGCCTATTTCTGTTCCAGTTTTGGCTACTTTTTGTCAACAGAGTTCATAGTCTCAGAGTTATTAGATGCTGTCAGTTTCATAACCCATCTTACTTCAGTAGTCAAAATGCACCATGCTAGAAATACAAATCATAGGCCATACTAGAGACCTTCCACTTTATCAACATGGCAACAACACAGCCAACCCTATTCAGAGAAGAGAATATAATATAATACAATATAAAACAAAATAAGACGCAGCTATCCATGTGGACTACAACACCTTAAGTGAAGTATTAAGATTCTGCACTTGGCTCCAATGAGCCTCTGGCACAAGGGATTTGGCTGGAAAAAGCCACTTCCATTTGACGTGGTAACATGGCACACATATATCACTGGACAAACATGGTAATGCTTGGTTTGGCAGGTCCATACAGCTGAGGATTTCTCAGCTCCCACTGCTCTGAACCAGGGCAGATTTACTATTTGCCGAAGTGTGGCTTTCAGGCATTTTTCGTCAACTACTTTGTAATTATTCTACAAACATCGTGGCTATCCTCTTGAGAGGCACCATGCGACCAGTCGCAACAAAATAAAATCTTAAATGGCAGCAGATTTAATATAATTACTCACAGCAGAGGTCATTAAGATCAGGACATTCCTTTACAAAGCTCCTTAAAAACCCAGGCCCTGATTTATGAAAGGTTTAAGTATGTTAAAACACATTCAAACTTCAGTAACAAGCAGTACATTTATTTATACACAGATACTATAGAACAGTGCAATGCCATAGCTGATATCAGATATATCTACACTGTGTGAGTCTATCTACAGCAATCTTTAATGCATCTATAGTTTTCTGCTCCCTATAGCCGCTTACTTATAAAACATAAAATAAAACATTGCTGTTAATCTAATCAGTTGTAATAAATCTACAATTTTCTGAAGCATGAAATAAACAAAACTCTCCTTTCATCAGTTGGTTAGTTCTGATATTCTTAAGAAATTCATGTACGTTTTATTTTTCCTTCCTTACATTAAACTAAACAAACTGTGACAACTATGGAATGTTTTTTGTGACAAAATTAAATAAATAAATGAAATATGAAATAAAAGATTAAATAAATCAATTAAATCCTTGTTGTTGTATGTTTCGTGAGTTATGACTATTAATAAGTCTGTGTCCTTACGTCCAGTGTGGTTCACATGTAGCCAGTCTGCGCTGGATCACTTCCAGAGCTATTGTGTTTTTGAGGCAGCAACCAATTAGCAGCTAGGTCCCGCCTTGATGGGTGACTGACTGTATTTATTTATTTCATGGCACATTGCAAGACCATGCATATGGAATGTCAATGTCAATGCCAATATTTATTTAACTTTTTATCTATTTATTTTACATTTTATTCATTTATTTATTTAACTTTTTATGTATTTATGTAATATTTAATTTATTTATTTCATATTTTATTTATTTATTTAATATTGTCTCAAAAAGCATTCCATAGAAAACTATAGGTTTTTCCGTAATATTTTGGAAGAGTGCACTTGATCACACATCTAATCACATTTTTAATACTTAGATAATAAATGGGTATGAACAAATTGTGGAAACCAACAAAAACTGGTAGACTATGCATGAATATACCAGCACTCTTTACAGAAACCTACATAAATCAGGAGAAAAGGTTCTTACACTCTTCTTACACACTTACCATTTCAGCCAATTTTCCAACTGTACAAATTTAAGTGAATATTGAAACTTTATGACCTTGAGGCACAAATACCAATCTTCATTGTACCCAAACCAGGAGATACACAGTAGAGTGTACCAGTCCTACCAGTCCCCTTTAATGCTATATCTTGCAACGTTAACAAAATCTAAACTCAGGGTTCCCACTCTACGTGAAATGTAAAGTTCCATGACTTTTCCCTGACAAAAAACCTGAATTTCGATGACCTACTTTATAATGAAGGGTACAATATACCGACCAAAGATATCATAACAGTCGCATAGCGTTTAAGAATCTTTTACTTTTTTTCAGAGCGGGAGATAAATGGGTATTGAATGAACAAAATAGGACTAACTACAACTACTCAAGCAAGCAATGAAGCTAATAACCATATACACCAATTCTGAGTGGAAATACAGTATATTTGTATTAATGTATTTCGGCAAGTCAATGTTAAACTGCTACAACAAAATTCCCTGATATTCCAGAAAATCCATGACCTGTGGAAGCCCTGTAAACTAAAGGGCCGTTCACACCAAGAACGATAACTATAATGATAACTGTAACCATAAAAGCACCCACACTGACCAACAAAGTCTCTCTTTGTGTTAATGTATGTGATGGCTAAAATGTGATTCTGATTGGCTTTTTATTGTTGTCAAAATCGTTCTCAAAGTGATCCTATCGTTCATGTCATTATAGTATATGTGTGGATGTCGTCATTCATATTAGCTACAACATTAGTTTTTTGCGGTTATCGTTATAGTTATCGTTCTTGGTGTAAACGGCCCTTAAAGCTGTATTTCACAATGTGAAAGCTAAACTAAATTTGGGCAAGCACCCCATGATGCGGGTCCACTTCAAAATTTAAATGGGTTCTTCCTCAGCCCATACAATTCCTTTACACCAAATCTAGTTAAAAAAAAAAAAAACTGGTTCAGCAGTTATGCGTAATCCTACTAACAACCCAACTAATCAATAACCCAACCAGCCGATCAACAAATGGACCGGTGAAAACACAACCTCCTTGGTGAAGGTAATGGTTGCACATTTATGAGTATGTTTCAGAGGCTTCAGCATGAGTGTCAGGATGCAAAGAGAGAAAGAACTCTGATTGTCTCCAGGTCAGTTCCTCTAAGGAAAACAGAGCTTTCCACGATTCAACTTTCAATATGAGTACAGCAGGAAAATAATGGAGTTTGGGTGCTTTCTTCCATAGAATGAATGGTTTTGACAACTCTGGCAAGAAACACAAGAAACAGAGAAGCTCTGGAGTAAATATGAACAGCTGGCAAATGACACAGCAGAGATAAGATTTACTTTCGGAGGAAAAGGGCAGACAAATGGAAAGGGGGGGGGGGGGGGGGGGGTCTAGCAAGAGCACAAGGAGAAAGAGGAAAAAATGTGACTGCTGAGGCCTGCATGGCCTTTTCACTGCTCAAATCTCATTCTGACCTGCAGTTCAACTTTCAATGATTGTGAGCAAGACATCATCAAGAGTCTCATCAGGTAGAATCTGGTATGGGTTGCTGGTTGTTGCCATAGCATTCCACTGTTAAGCTCAAGGCATGGTATTCTAGGCACTGACAAACATGAATCACTGCCACTGGATTTAAGCTATCTTTGTGTGTCACTGACTGTACATGGGCAATCTGGGATAACCTTGTGAATTGCCAGTGACTGCCAAGCAGGTGTGAGGCGGAAATTCCATGAGAGGTGGGCCAAGCAGGGCCTGACAACTGAACTGCGAAAGCCCCCACACAAAGTCAAGTCCTTATTTATGACGTGAGAAACACGGCTCCCCACTTTCTGGCCAGACGGTTTCGTTTGTATCTGTCGCGGGCAACACTCCAAACACCCCTAATGATATACGGCTGCATTGAACAATCTGTTGGAACCACATGAAGTCCTTCCAGACTCATAATCCCGATATCGGAAGGCGCAACACAAGCCCTCAGTCACGTTTCTTACACTGTTGCCTTTCTCCCAACATCTCGGCATCAGTGACTTCCATATGGAAATGTCCGTGTTTGGATACTGTCACTTGGGCCAGGATACCCAGACCATTTATTATTTCTGTTAGGCCTGTTTCCACAAATGAAAACACAGTTCAAACTGACATGTAGAACAGGACAAAGAAAACGGGTAGAACGTAGAGGATGAAAAGAAGAAATGTAAAGGCTTGAGATGTTATGAATAGTGAAGAGGACTTACACAGTTGTCCTCAGACCCAGTAGCGATGAAGCGGCCACAAGGAGAGAAAGCCGCTGTGCACTGATGGCAGCGATTCACATGGCCCTCATACTTGCGAACACACCTGGTGGAGAGTGCAGAATGACAGGATTAGGTCATGTGTGTGTGTGTGTGTCTGTGCGTGTGTGTGTCAGTGCACCTGCAGAGTTGGCCTAAGCCTCCCCTGATGCTATGATGAACGGAATGAACAATGTTCCGGAACTGAGTCTTAGTTTCAAACTCTGCACCCAAGCCCAAGTTCTAAATGTCCATCGCTTCGCAGGTGTGTGTACATCTGCATGTGTTTATATCTATAAAAGTTGCGAAAGGGAGAAATATACGTATAAAATCCATAAAATGCATTAAAATGTGAAATGTATACACACGTGTTCATATATATACACATAATTGTGCATGTAATCAGCGTTTCCGTGGATTTATGATGGCTGTGGATGTCAAAACAGATCACTGAGGTCATGCTGTTGGCGTGAAAGCAAGGGAAGTTTTGAGAGAGATCAAGTATGCAGTTGCTTGGAGGAACATTAAAAATCTTTTCAGAGGAACTGGGTCTAATCAGGGTCAATGATAAGTGCTGACTGCATGTGACCTTATCCAGGGTTCTAGGGAAAAGTTATTCAAACTGACATACTTTAAACACAAACCTTAACGTGTGTCATATTGAAAAGAATAGAATGACAACCAAATAACAAGTGTATCCAGTGGTTTTAGTAGAAATAATGAGGCTAACCTTGATCTAGACTCTGAATCTGCTCAATCGGCACAAATCATTTGCAGTTCCTTTCAACCAAATGCTTGTTGGTTTGCCAGACACCAGCTTTTAAACTTAAAAGTAATGTTTAAATCAGCACAGACACATGTTCACACAGCACACAAAACACCAGTGAGAATTTAAACCTCGCAGCTTCCTGCACAGGGCCGTGCAAGGCAAACAGAGACGACACCACTGGGGTAAAAGTCAGGGCCTCTGCTTTGATCTTCGACCCCAAGGCATGTGAAAAACAAACCCTAAGACATCAGTGCCTAGCTACACACACACACACACACACACACACACACACACACACACACACACACACTATGAGCCCCTCAGAGCCAGCAGGGGACAAACGGCTCACTCAATTAGCTTCAGACGTCAGGCAGACGGAGTGTCCATCCCGCTATCTAGGTCAGTATGAGGAGACACTGTTTTGACTGAGATGGGAGTGGTGGTCCAGACGTGTCCGGCTTGTGTGGAATGCTGACACAGTGTTGACGGGACGCACCCGGTCCTCCAGAGCAAGAGTGGAGCAAATGGACAAAAAAAAAAAGAAGCATCACACACTCTTAGCAGAGTGATTACCAAGCTAACTGTCTAAAACAACCTCGTAAATATTCAAAAAGTATCACGAAAAATGTTTTTCCCATTAGCCTATTTTTCCAATGCCTTCGACCTGAAATGACTGTGCATATCCTTTTCCTTCCATCCAGGCGCTCCCGTGCGCTCGCTGGAATAACTGTAATAAGAGATCATCATTTTGCCAGCGTAGCGCGGAGCGGAGCGGAGCAAAGCAGGGGGCCCCTTTCCCTTTTATTTTCAACAAAAATAATAAGGCACTCCACCACTGCCGAGCTCCATGGAACCTTTCATTTAAATCAACAGTGCAGGGCCTACTTTACAGAGAGAAACAGACAGAGAGACAGAGAGAGAGAGAGAGAGAGAGAGAGAGAGAGAGAGAGAGAGAGAGAGAGAGAGAGAGAGAGAGAAAGAGTGAGAAAGGATGGGTGGACAGAGAGCTAGAGAACGAGAGAGAGGAGGGGGAGAAAGAGTGATAGAGAGAGCAGGGGAGAAAGACACTACTGATGACTGAGGTGGAGGATCTCACTGAGCTCAGCAGAATTCATGTCCAAATATGTGCTCTCCCTCACCTTAAATCTCTGAGACCATGTAGAGGGCTCCAGTGACTGTGAAGAGCGTCACACACACAGACACACACACACACACACACACACACACACAAGCTTGCTCCCCGACTGGGCACAGGCTGTTGGTCAAGGGAAATGCTTTGTGGGAGTGATGCGTCACTGTGTGAGAATGTTGCATGACCACAAATGGACACACACTGACGTGTGTCGGCACAAAAGATTGCAGAGAAGAACAAACGCTGGTCACTCTTGTGGTTGGTTTGGCACGGGCAGCTCTAACTGAACGGTAAATACAAGAGCCCACAAAACACAAAGTACACACTGGCAGGCAAGTCTGCCAGTTATGGTCACTGAGTGTATCTGTGTGTGTTTATGTATGTGTGGTGTGTGTGTATCTGTGTCTGTTTATGTACATTATGTGTGTGAGAAAGAGAGAGAGAGAGAGAGAGGGAGAAAGAGAACAAGAGAGTGAGTGTGTGTGTGTGTGTGTGTGTGTGTGTGTGTGTGTGTGTGTGTGTGTGTGTGAGAGAGAGAGAGAGAGAGTAAAAGAGATGGGAATAAGTGTGTGTGGGAGATATGGGTAGAATGAGAAAGCATGCTCAACAGAGGGAAAAGAAAGTCTGACTAACAAACAAAAGCAGTGAGCCTGAAACTGATCTAAATCGACTGGGCAACCTGCAGATATTCCAGACAGGAGTGCACCTCCACAGAAGCCCCTTTCAATCAGCAATATGTTTAGGGACACCAAGGGGGCCATTAACCCACGTATTTAACCTATCTTAACGCCGCCATAAAGCAGGGATTTGTGTCTAATGAGACTGTTACCCCATTAGCAGCCTTGCACAATGGGGATGTCCATATAAATGATCTTGACTCACACTGTGGCCATCATTCTGCCAGACAGGCATTTATCATCAATCTTTATGGACCAGCAAAATAACACAACAAATTAAAGTTATTTAATGACTCCACTTAAGACTGCCAAACAATTTCCCCTTTCCCTGAGGAAGGAAACATATCTGCATAGATGGTATTAACGCAGCAAGTCAAATTAGGAGATGTTAATGTAAAGGTCAAAATATTTTTTTTATTTCTGCCTACCCAAACACTATTCTTCCCCTTTGTGCTTTGCTGTTCACATTCATTTACACTCCAACTTGAGGACTGGCCTGCTTCTCATTAGATAATGGAATACATAAAACTAGCAATAAGGGATAAACACAATTATTTTTTAACACACTCATATATTTCTTGGGGTATTCTAACCACGCACAAAAGTAGACAAACAAAGCAGGGACCACCCTTTATGGAGAATCAGACTTCAGCCGGTCAACCCCAGGAGCTACTTCTGTCCTCGTTGTTTTTGTTCTGTTTTGTTCTGCTCTTTCCCCGTCTTTGATGAAATGATCGGAGGAATTGTTGGCAGAATGATACAAAATGAGCCGCAGCCGTTTGCAACAGCTCGATTCCATTTAAATTGGTAAGAACAGAGCCATGTAGCGAGTAATAGTCACTGATCAGCCCAATTAATCTAGATTCTAGATTCTAGATTCTGTGGTCAGATCTAGAGCTTACGTAAATGAGGAGAGAAGCAGAGAGGAGAATGGAGGGAGGAATTGAAGACACGAGACTGCAAAGTCACCCAGTCCAGAGTCAACAAAAGATTAATAGGTATAAAGAGAATGCTGATCAACAACACACAATATAATGAACTCCACAACTCCTCTCATGCATCCTGTCAATCCATTTGAATGGACATGTAATGATGTTGTACAATGGGAAAGAGTACTGAGAGGCAACAGTGCTGCTGTTTTACTTTTCCGAGTCTGATTAAACTCCAGACTCCATCTCTCACCATCGCAAAAGCCAAGTTACAATGACAAGGCACTGCTCTGCCTGTTTTTGTTTTGTTTTGTTTTGTTTTGTTTTGTTTCGAATCCCTTCCTTGTTTATGTCACACCCCAGCAGAAATAGCAGCAACATTGCTGTTTACGGAGATGAATCATCCGGAGCTCGGTGTGTGAGTGTGTGAGCATGGGTGTGAGGAGGAGAAACACCAGGAGGGCCTGGCTCTCCTGCAGCTCCTATCTAGGAGGAAGTGATGGCTGTGGAGACCAGCTTGAACAACTGCTCCCAGGTCTCCTGCCAGCACTCACTATTGGCTTCCAAGATCCACAGAGCTGCTAGGCTCCTGTAGTTGTGTTCGGAGGTTGGCTCACCCTTTGTGTCTAACCAGCTGAAATGATCTGGATGAGGTCAGTGTACAACCTAGGGTGCGTTCAGGGTGCGTAAATTGGAACTCCGAGCGCTCCGAGCACATTTAACCGTTAGTAAATTCGGAATTATCGTGTATTTATTCAGAGCTTCATATTGATTGAATTTACGAACGTACCCCTACACTACTAAATAATGAATCCCTATACTAAGTTTGGAGCACATTCTGTTTGCTGTACTGTTCTGGCAAAACATCTGTCCTGTCCATTTTTCCTGTCCTTCTGAACAGGATATGCTGTTCGGTTCATTTGACTTGTACAGTTTTGCTCCATCACATCATTCTGACACCTGCAGAAGCTGAAGTATTTTCAGGTGCTCTGCGTCATCTTCTTGTTCCAAGCCAGAGGAAAATAGATAAATAACAAAATCAAATCCGTCACTTCTTTTGGACTACCACTTTTTGCTGTGGTACACAAACAATGTTATGACCGCACAACACCAGTATACTCAGAAGTACTGACATCAGTGTAGTGTACCTCTAGTCCTAGTTTTTCCTTTTTCAGATAATTAATTCTTCCTCCATGGAGGAGGATGGAGCATGTTCCAACAATGTCTGGGACTCAAGGACCTGTGCGGAAACCTGTCCCAGACAAAATGAGATTTATGCTTTATTGACACAAGCCAGAAGGCCCAAAAATACACCTTGGTGTTGTTGATTCAGTTTATCTGAGGAGCCTTACATGGTGATTTAGAAGAGGGGTGATCATCATATTCAGTTTTCCAGTGGAACAAAATAAGCTCTCAGTCATTATCTTAGTAAGAGATCTTACACTGTTTACATCTCACATTTTTGTGTCTCTGTGATGAGTGAGTATCTCCCTCTGCAGATGATGGTACCTTTCCACAAATTATCAAGAATTATACAAATAAGGAGATAGTGCAATGAATTTGGGTCAAATCATGGGATGTCAGTGAGATTTAGAACATCAAAACACGGAGAACACTTTTTTTGTAATAAAACAAAGTTAATATTTAGACATTAGACGGCAGTAATGATTCTGATGAATTTATTTAAACTTGGATGTATCACTTATTTGCAAGCAGAGCTAATGGCTGAATAGTTACAGACTCCTGCACAATATTATTCACCATCCCATAATATGGATAGCATATTAAAAAGCATGAACATATCAGAGACGGTTGTACTGTATATTAAGGATCTTTGAACATATGTATTGTTTTGAACCTTGTTGGATTAGAATATGCATTACAAACGTTATATTTGATTGTGATAGGTGCCTGGGTTTACTGAACTGTCTCTATCATTTCTGAATGCCAGCAGTGAGATGTTGCCTCTGGTGTTGAGGGATTCACAGTAACAGAGTGTGACACTTTACTGCTAACCGACCAACTTCGCCAGGCAGGCAAATAATAGCTCTGCAGCTGCCTTTCATCCCCACATCTACACAAGACCATGCAGCCACTGTGCCCCCAGTGAGAGCAAAGTGGAAGTCCATGCACGCTGCCAAGAGCCTCGGTGTCTGTGGTCGGAAAGTGTGAGAAGTCTCACAGGCTCTCTGCAAAGGGTATGTCGTGGACTCACTATAGCTGGACCCAGCATAAATATGGCCTATCATCTTTTTTCAAGCATAATAACAGACCTTTGTTTTAGAATTCAAACAAAGGAAAGAAGTAGTCTACTTAAGCATAGATAAATAAGTGAAACTACTGTTGTTCCAAAACACCATATACAGTCATACTGTAGCTGGCTATTTTGCCTAACTGCTGTCAGTCTGCTGGCTAAATCAATATTAATGGTTGTGTTGACGTAGAATCAACAATGAATTCCATTCCATATTTCCCCATACTAAAGGAAGTGCCAGACGTCTCAGACTGTCTGATGGGGTATAGCTGCTTGCTGGCACTAATGTGACCCATTACTTACCACTGCCCTCAGACATAGAGTTCATAGGGTGCAACTCAAAATAGAAATAATCACCCTAATAAATATATATATATTGCCTATACACAATTACAATGTCAAAGAGTATAGCCACTGTATGATAACTGTAGGCTCCTCTCATTGGCCAAAACAACAGTACAAGAGGAAAAAAAATCATGCCTCAGCTCAAACTGCTTGTACATTCTGTAGGATACATGTGTCTCCCAAGTGGAACCATCATCTGCCACAGTGTACCATTCTGTCTGGTGGTTTATAAATGCTCAGCTCTTCCTGTGGATGAGCAGAACCTGTACCACATTCCCACTTTGTACAGAGTTGAAACGCAGGTTAGGAGTGTGAATGGCGGGGCAGGGATGTTGAGAGTTAAAGGCTTTCACACATGCATGCTGAGAACATATGTACCTATGCAGTGAGCGGAGCTACAGGGGATATTCACAGTGTTATGCAACTTGCCATTTCACCTCTCACTGAGTGAGGTATATGGCACACGATTCCATCAATTCACAGCTGCAGACTGAGTAATGTATCTATGGAATGGCATCTGCGGTAAATATCAACCAAAGTCAACTCATTAGCTGAATAGGGTCTTTGCATAGATATTGAAGTATGATTAGGAGTGAGTGATTGTAAGTGAAGTGGGTATGTCATTGTAGTTCTATGCCTCTACATCACTGAGGACTGCACGGCTTGGAAGTAGAGTAATCTTGGCCCGAACACTGACCAAGCAACTCCCGTCCTTCCTGATTCCTGACCCAATTTTTGTCTGGCATGCTGGACCATTTTAATGTTTTTATTGGAGCATTACTTTCATATGTGGTAGCCCACTGTAGCCAGTACAAACTGAAATAAATAACGAGACCTACCTTGATGTGCGCAGGTCCCACAGCTTCATGCCATCTGTGATTGCACTCGTTAGAAAAAGGTTGTAGGAGTCCTGGCTCTGACTGCAGTACATGGAGCCCTGCCAGGTTGTAGACAAAAGCTTCAGTTGAGTTGGTTCAGTTAGTGACTGGAAATGGCTGACAAATATTTATTTATCTGTTTATCATTTCCGGGAAGCCCCCAAATCACAGCATGAAATTGATTTCTAAGCCCTAAAATGACCATTTATAACCATTTATCACTAAAGTCTTGGTTGTTAGAGCTTGGTCTGGTGTAAACACAACCTAGGGTCTATTTATGGATGATAACGAGTTCATTAGAACCAAAATGGCTTATAGCTATAATAAATCACTCGTTGAGAAGATCTGGCGCAACGCGATGCATGTTTGTATCGTAAGATTCAGTCGAACGTGCCCACTGATTTGACGCTACCAGAACTCAAAGTAAGGCAATGTGCTGCCTTCAAAAGCTCTTATAACCTCTCTGTACACTTTCAAAGTTTACATTATATTTCGATTTGTCTGTAGGGACCCCTCTCCACACTACTCCCGAAGTGCAAGGCTATTTTAAGCCTTGTCAGTGGTTTGAATATAGAAATTGATTTTGATGTGGCTCCATTTCCACTGCTACAGCCATTTTCGTTGGTAATGCAAGGGTCTATCTGAAAACTCCTGTTAACATAATTTAGGTCCCAAACTAAAGTTTAAACTTATCATTCTTAAATAGACCCTAGGTTGTGTTTACACCAAACTAATCTTTTTTTGGAGAAATCAGACTGGTACACTGTGCTTTTTGGCTCTGCTGTTCTTCAGTGAAGGGCAGTAGGCAGTCAAATGCAGGTGTTTCCTAGCATCTGAGTGGCATGTGGGGGTGAGTGGGGTGGGGAGATGAGGTGAGCTAGATTGGAAACAGGTTGAAGGTAACCCTGACAGTGTGCAAAGTTTCCACCATTACAAGATCATCCAAAACCAACATTCGGCCCAGTGGAAACATATTTGTCGTTCTTTTCCATCTCGCCACAGCTCTAAGATACAGGATTGGAGGGGCACACACAACAGATTCCTTTTTCACCCGACAACAGACACAAAAGAGGGATGCGCCAATCTTGCTGCATGCAGAATTTATGGCTTCCAATTATATCTTTAAATTCTTGGATAATCTGTGGTGGTAGTGTTAGGGGGTGGGGGTCAGGAGGGGAGGCTTGAGAGAGATTTCCAGTAAGTGTGGGAAAATGGGCCTTGGACAACCACTCCAACTTCACTTCTCCCAACAGCACACAGCACTGACGATTTCCAGATTTTTTCCCCCCTCATTGTTATTTATTTTTTTCCTTCTCACAGGATGGAAAGTTGTATGAGAAAGGGGGGGGGGGTGCAGTACCTTTCAGTGCACCGCATATTTGGATGAGTCTCGAGGATGAAGATTTGAGGCAGAAGGCGAGAAAGAAGGCAGGCAGGATTATTCTGAGGATTCTGACAAGGGGATAGCAGAGAAGGTGAGAAGGGCATAGCAGAGAAACAGCAGCAATGACAAGAGGAGTACTGAGGAAGTGTTGAGAGCAGTGTGTGTGTGTGTGTGTGTGTGTGTGTGTGTGTGTGTTGAGGGAAGGGGGATTAAAGAGGACGACAGAGAAAATGTAAGACAAGAGAAGGAGCAGTGTCCATGTTTTAAAGGGAAGATGGCGTGTTTCTGGGCAGCACTGTCTGGAGCATGGAAACAAGGAAGACGGTGTTTGATCAAATTACGGTAAGTGAAAGCAGGAATTTGGAAGACTACCGGTGACATGCAGAAATGTCAGCTATGACTGATCGGGAACAGACAGGAGATAAGAGACAAACGATGGGAGAGGTGAAATGGAGAGGTGCAAAAGGACCAGGCTGGAGGTAGGGTGTTACACATATCTGTTTATAAACATAGCGCAGGAATTCCCAGTGGTCATCAGAGGCTGATCCCCCTGGCCCCTCATCAGAGCCCTCTCATTGACCCTCGGGCCTGAGGAAACACCCTGCAGCAGCCTTTCTATGCGTGGCACACAATGTATGGCGTGACAGGGAGCCTGCGTCTTCGCACAAGGCCAGACGGGGGACTGTGTGGGAGAGTGCGTCTGAACCCAAACTGGGCCGCTACCATAAAGCACTTAATCCAGCCCTTGTAAAAGTGGTTTAAACAGTTGATCCAGGTCGCCCCTCTGTGTTGCAGCTTGGACTGGGGTTGTCTGGAGGGAGGGGGGATGGAGTACTGAGGTTCAAACAGAAAGGACCTCATTAAATGCAAAAGCAAGTCATGCTTTGTGCTACGGGCAAGAAGTCTACAGGTCCCATGTCCATCGTTCCTGGCACCTCTACGATTAAACATTAAGCACCCCATATCAAAACATTCAGATCTTGGTTTATTTGTCAGCAACCAAATAAAAAACAATCTAAGAATCTTACAGACACAACACACATATGTCTCTGAAATGTATTGCCTCTTCTCTTCAATATTTAGGAACTGAGGTTATAATAAGCATGGCAATTATATTAAATCTTTTCAAGTCCAACTGTTTGTGGATTGTCAAAAATTGCTTAACATAAAGGAAAGTGAATTCATAGCTGTCAAACAATGACTCAACAAGTTAGGTAAACCTGTATTCAATTGATACAGCACTAAAGCAACACCAAGGCACTCTTACGGAGAGTTAACTGTACACCCATAAGATCTCCAGACATCCCCAGGCACTGCCGGAATGCGGTAGGACTTACACAACACGATACGATTCAGATCCTCAGATACTAATTTGTCATGTCAGTCTTAATCTGGCCGCACATGGGATTTGTATCCAGACACCAGACGCAAGATGAATGATACTGGAGGGGACCGCTCGTCATGGCAGTCATGGAAACTCTGGCGTACGCGTCTGCCGCCAGGCTGGCCGAGCGTCTTCACACCAGAGAGTCATGGATCCCGCTCGTGTCATGATCACCCGTCCATCAAGCCCACTCTGAAAAGACAACGCTGCTGCTTCACGTCTTATGTAACATAATGCTGTGCGTGGCTTTTTCCAAAGCACCAGGTCTCCCAAGTGTTGGAGATGAGGCTCTCTGCTCGTCGTCTAGCTGACCATAATCCCTGTTCCCCTCCCTCTTCTCTGGCACAACCTGGCACTCTTACACTGGGGCTTCAGACTTAAGCATTTGGTGTCAATGCCAGTATTTTATATTCTGAGCCATATCAATCCCTGCTTCCAAACTCTCTTCAATCTCTGGTGAATCCTGAGAAAAGGGCCCCTGGATTTGCTACAAATACTATGAATCGTCTTTTCTTTTTATTATTATTAACCATCCCTGATGCAAAATGGGTTGCATAGATATTCAAGACTATCAGATAATTTCAATCCAGTCTGCAAATGTAATCATTTCGTAATGCGGGCTAAAATTATTCTTAGAATGGCTTAAGCTTCATTTATGGTGATCTGTCTTTCATCAGTTCCTGAAAGGTTTCAGTCAAAATGGGCACTGTTGAAAGTCTCCAAGACCACCTCAAATAGGAGGATAGAACATGTAGCTATCAACATCCCATAAAAGTATGTTACAGAAACAAATGAGTGTCAATCAGGCCTTCTGTAATTACGATAAAACTTGCAACCAGAACTTTTATTTGCTCTCTCACACATACTCACACACGCACACACCAACCATACTGACTCACAAATTGCCTCTGTTCACAACTCCCGCCAAACCACTTTGGAAGCATATTCCCTTGAGAGATAAAGGGGAATCAGATTCAGTGAATGGAAAGTATCTGTAGATTCAGTTAATGGAGCTCTCACTCCTGGTCACTTCATCGTAGAAATGTATGGAAAAAAAAACAAGAAAGACCATATAAATAATCTGATACTATAAAATCAGTCAAATGCAGGTGGACATTCAAATAAAACTGTGGTTCTACTATGAAATGAAATGGGCTCAGTATACCAACTTTTTTAGCAATCTAAAATATTTCCTTTGTGGTATTTGAAAACCATCAATTGCATTCAAAACACAGAGAAGTTTCCGATTTCTTCCATTTACCAAACAAAACAAAATAGTTTCCTTCTCGTCAACATGCTTGCAGGGACTGTTGAGATTGTTGTGGATAGTCTCATTTTAAGTATATGCTTTGAAATCCCTCAAAAAAATTAAATTGCATTACCATATAATTACGGTGTTTTTGTTTGTGGCATTTGTTACTAATCATAACATGTAAAAATGTCCAACGAAGTATATAAACAGACCTCAAAAGAATTACCCAAATGAGTTCAGTCCCAGGTTTTCAGGCTATTACTTAATAAATATCAATAAACGTATTTGTTAGAATAACACCAATTAACCCCATTCATTATTAACATAATGAATAAAGAGCATGAAGGCATTTAAATAACTTGTAAAACAGGGTTATGGCAAATAGAAATTTAATCCTACAGCATTCTTCCGCTGTTACATAACGTTCTAGAACTATGTAACAACTCCCAATTAAATATCCGTACAACGTTTTTTAATTTTTCCCCCATGCTCATCTATTTATTCGCCAAGAAGAGTGAGTTAGCATGTAATCAATAACAACTTGCTTGATGCAATCCCAAGGCCTGTGATTTTATTGATTCAAACATGTTTTAATCATCAATAAAAACCTGCCTCCTTTTCGAGAAAAGATGAAAAACTAAGAACAAAACAAAAGTCAATGTGCTTCCCATCTTGTAGAGTTGGAGTGTGTTGTTACGGGCGGTGCGAGCCGAGTAGAGGGATGATCTCAGAGGAGACTATGGACCACAGGTTTTTATGGACTTACAGCTTCATGGAATTTTAATCAACCATCTTCACCGACCTGGACATAACCCTATCTGACATCACAAATTCAGAACGGTACAAAATGTTGGCTGCGTAATCTTTTTATAATAGTTTTTTTTTCTATCTACAGACTTGTTTTGGAATATTTTTTTCTCCACACCTCCATGCTTTGCTACAACCATATTTTCGGCCTAGAGGTATTACCATATCAGTATTTGAGGTAGGACAGATATCAATATGCATGTTTTTTTGTTGTTTTTACTAAATGTCAGGTATTACAATATTTCCTAAGAATGCAGACTATAACAAGCTACTACACTGTATAATAATATGTACTGTATATCAGTGTTTTTCCACCTTTTTTGAGCCACGGTACATTTTTTACATTAAAAAATCCTGCGTCACACCACTAACCAAAAATGTAACAAAATTTCACACTGTAGCCTAATACAGCAAAAAATAATGACAATTTAATCTCTCCGGGGCCGTCATATCGCTGGGGGCGAACACCTTACTGTCTATGGGCGACACTTGCCGACAATCAGAGACACCTGTCTGATTTCCAATCAGAGACACCTGTTTCTCCATTGGCCTCCAGTGAGTGTTGCCCCACCATGATGGCAACGCTATTTACGTACGTTCTGCGGTATCTAGCTTTGTAATATCTATTTTTCACCGCCACTTCTTGTGCGCATCACTTAGCAAGTCACTACATTGCAGGCACAGATGTTCAACAATGGCATAGTCTACTATTTGTAACAACTAAATAATAAATGTTTTTGGACCAATTAAGTGAAATTGGACAATTTCCCACGGCACGCCTGATGATCTCTCAGGGCACACTGGTGCAGTGGTTGAAAATCATTGCTGTATATCAACTATTTCACTCCAAGTTATGTCCCCATGGGGTACCATTTGAATCATTCCTGGATGATACCAGTGCAGTTGACATCGGAACGATGTGTGAGAGAATATCTAGTGATGCCTGACAATCCCTTCCCTGAATGGGGGCATTCATTTACCCAAACATGGAGACCCTGAGTTTGAGTTACCTTGTTCTGTGTGATGTGATGGGCAGCTCTGCTGTGGCTCTCTGGGATTTCCATGGCGACACAGCCCACGTTCAAATCAAACACCTGTATCGATCGGTCAGCGCCGCACGACAGCACAATGTCTGAATGCAGTTGAGGAGAGGTTACAACCTTTATATTATCAATGAAGTATAAAACAGCAAAGTGATTGCAGCCTTCACGGTGCCTGTGGAGGAAATAACTACAAATAAAAAAAAGGAACAATGAAAATATTTGCATGACATTTTCAGCCATTCATAGCAAATCTAACTCACTATCCCTGGAGCATGAACAAGAAACCCATAATAACACAATCTGGAAAATTGTACAAATGATTTGATATCTTTTTCCATGAGACATGTTGCCAAGCACAACATCGCTGCATTACCTAAAGCACAAGCATAAACTGTGCGGAACACATGACAGCTTTTGTGGTTCAGTGGATTTATTACTGAATAAATGTATTGTAAACCTTTTAATAGGGAGTGAACTGGAGACATTCCTGAAAATGACAGTAATACAGATGTGTTTTTTTTTTTTTTTTTCAAAAATGGCGGAGATCAGTTGTTCCGCCCTTGGGACTACACGTGAGATCCGTATTAAGCATGGTTGTCTGAGGATGTCATTAAAAAGCACAATTCTGAGTTTGGAGATATGCTGAGCTAAAGCTAATCTTCTGGCTTTCTGGCCTGTCTCCACTAGACTGTCTCTGGAGGTTTACCTAAGGGATAGACTTAAATAATGTGCACTGTGAAGGTTTTGTCTGAAGGCAATTCCATAATACTGCAAGCACTAGTGAGCTGTGATCTCTGCTGGCTTCTTATGTGTGGTGATTTACCACGTTGACATGACAGTCCTCTTCCCTCAGTGGCACTTCATCTAATAAATAGTTTGAATAGGCCAGGTCTGCAATAAAGCAGCTTTTTCCCAGCTCTCACTGGGACCCCCAGCACAAACACGTTTTGGGTCACACCTGTCTCAACTAATCAATACCTCAACAGGTGCTCGGCGAGATCAAAAATGTGGTTGTTTCTGGGTCTTTGGGAAGGGGAAACACTGTGTTAAGGGGCAAATCGGTAACATGATCTGAAAGGATACAGGAGAAAAAGTCATTGATGGCTGACATGGCAGTGATGTCAGTTCCTGACTTTGTGCTGAAACTTCTAACCAGTCTGGAGAAGCTCTTCTGCTCATACCTTCAAAGACACAAGAACAAGGAGAGATAGAGAGAGAGAGAGAGAGAGAGCGAGCGAGAGAGAGAGGGAAGGAAGAAGGGATAGAGATGGAGAGAGGGAGGGAGAGAAAGAGGGAGAGAGAGAGAAGGAGCACATGTGTTAGTCACATGTCAAGTCAAGTAGATTTTATTGTAATTTCAACCATGTACACAGTTCACAGTGAAACAAAACAACTTCTCTCTGGCACCATGGTGCTACATGAAAACACAGTGCAGACAGGGCAACATTAGAGTGCACACTCTACAAACAAGGGCTACATAAAGTGCAGACACTGCATTAAGTGCAGTACATTTGAACAATATGTATAAGCACAAAAAACAGAAAGACAGAGCGTAAAAGACTTGGAGATAGAAGTACATTTATGCAGGGTGTACATATAAACAGTACATAATATATATAATTGTGCACACTGATTCAAACCCATCACAGCTACCAGATTTCCACCATGGTCACTTCTAAGATTTCCATAACCAGATAGTTAGACAGTGGAAAGGGACAGCAAATGAGGAGTGATGGCTGGCAGTGGATTTCCATGTCCGGTTCTTGGCTGTGAGTTAAATGCCGATTACACATTAGTTACCTTTTATTGCTCTTCCAAGCCTGGTCTGAAATGTTAACCGCCAGAGTGGTTGTTTAACTAAGGTGGAAACAGAATAGCCTCCAGTTTTCACCACTTGTGTGGGTGACATGGAACAAGCACTAGCAGCTTATGGTACACGACCACACTCATCTGAGTGGTGTTACATGTCAGCACAGGGCTTGCGGGGTGTGTGTGTGTGTGTGTGTGTGTGTGTGTGTGTGTGGGGGGGGGGGGGGGGGGGGGATGGGGGATTGACTGGAGACAGACACCAATCATATAACAGTAGCAGAAAAACGGATCCCATGGCCCAAGTCTAACAACAAAGCTGCAATTCTGGGTAAAAAAACGGTTGATGAAAAAAAAAAAAAAAAACCTGGAGTGAGATGCCCATATGTGTGGGTTACGACGGAGTTAACTGCTGTGGCTTGAGGCGTCAAACCCTGGCGCTTAGAGGGGTTTTTTGGTGGCAAGCATTATGGAATCCTACAGGCCCTGGGCCAGACTGGGAGTCACACTGCTGGCACTGAACACAAGCCCTCATGACCACTGACTCCAGCTTCACCATGAGCAGAGACAGAGAAAGAGAGAGAGAGAGATAGAGAAAGAGAGAGAGAGAGACCTTGCAACTGTACATCTACAATTCCAGCTAGCTTCTGTTGTTTTTGCTGATACATTTCTCCCGTGTGACTTTTAATGCAACAAAGGAAATACTTATGAACTTATGATACTAGGACTTATCCTAGCCTGAGAACTGAACCCACAACCTCTGTAAGGCTAGAGCCACTGCCATTGCATTAGCATCTCAGCTAGAAGGGCTGAGCCAACATGAGTGCAGGGCTGACAGTTCTCCTCAGCAACCCTTCAGTCAGTCTGTCTAGAACTGCAATTTGGACATTTGTGCTTTACTGTGTCAAGCAGTTGACTGACGCGTAGGCAGATCGTTGACGTGTTTGTTTTTGGTTGTTGCAGTTGGCTGATTTTGCGTTGGCCAAGTTTTTTCAGGCACAGCGATAGCGCGTCAAAACCACTTATCGGCATTTGGATTTTTAACTTCAGATGACACTTCAGAAGATGACTCGTCTCCAATAGTGAGACACTTCTTCATGGTGGTCTTTTTTTAAATCCTCTAAGCGTTTCACACCAAGAACAGACTGAACTTGTTTGAGACTTCATCAACAGGAAAAGTGAACAAATGCCTGTCTTTTGGGTATTCCCCTCCATTTAGCTTTTCACACTTGATGTTTATGTCCAAGACACTTTCCATGGAACAGGCCTCCACTAACCTCTAAAATATGTTAAACAATGCCTTCTATAGTCCTGGATGTGCGCCAAATTGCCTTTTGTATGTATATATGTGCATGAATATGTCTATATTTACAAAAGTATACCCTGATGTATCTCTAAAAATAGATTGTTTAAAGTCACGTCCAAGTATGTACACTGTATGTGTTTGTGATGGTATTTTACACAGAGAGAACTACGCTGGGACAATTTATCAAACACAACTAGTGTGAGTTGAAAATATCATCTTGGCCTTCCAGGAAAAGTGCATGGGAATGTGATTCCAGGACTGCGAGGGGCCTGGGCGTCAAGAGAAAGTGTGGACGGTCTGCTCGCATACCTCTTGATGTCATCACGAGTGGGGTCTAGGTGAGAGAGGAAGAGGTGCACAGAGGAGCCCGAGGCCAGCAGCAGAAACTTGTCCAGGTAGTAAAACTGCACACTTCGGACAGGTTTGGAAAAGCGGTCCCTTCCCTGAGGAGAGACATGCCAAAGATGTAACAGAGGACAGAAACCCGTTTACAACCACACTGTGCGTCTTATTCTTACACATGTCTGGGGCTGTTTCTTTATCTGCCCCCTCTTTCATCGACAGTAAAAGTAATCACCCCTAAAATGAGAGTATTACACAGCTCCTTGAAGCACAGAAGAAGAAAAGGTACAGTATACACAAGGCCCTTAAAGACAATTCAATACCACTTCATGTGCATTTAAAGCAACACCAAAGGATTTTCCCTCTGTCACACGCATGCTATTTGTTTATCCAGCACAGGCTTTGCAAATAACGATGTCCACAGACAAGGTAGAATATTTTGCATGACTTATAAAAGTACGATGTATTGCGACATCAGATGCAAGTCAAATTTGTAGTTTCTTATGTCTCATTCCATCGAACTACAGATCCGCTACCCGATCTGGCAAACTTACATAGTGTGGTTATAGCCGATAGAGGGCCGCGAAGCGAATGCAGAATTGCCATTTACCCTGTTAGGAGTTGATGAACCACTGAAGCGATTTTGGAAACATTATTTTAAGGTATAAAAAACTCTTTGGTGTTGCTTTAATGAGGCTGTTGCCCAAAAATGTCCTTCAGCTGGCATGCCCGTCCTCTCTGAAACCAGCTCGGGCAGTGTCTGCCGAGGACCTAAAGACTGCAGGAATTTTTCCCTTTTTTTCCGTGTGGAAAAAGGGAATCATGAAAGAGAATCCTCCAGACTGGATGGGAGAGAAGTGGTGCCCTCATCAGCGCGTGGCCTGTTTTGTAACAGTAATGTGTTTCTCTTTACCAGGGAGACAAAAGAATGAGGGAGAAAGAGAAACAGACAGCAGAGGGACTAGAAAGAAAGAGAAAGAGAAAGAGAAAGAAAGAAAGAAGGGGAGGGGAAAATGGTAAAATCCTAATGATGCTGATGACAAAAAGGATGATTAGATAATAAGCTTCACTGGCCAACCCACCACCTATTATCATATGGCTAAGCAACACTTATCCTTAAAAACAGGAAAGCAACAAACAGGTTTAGAAGTGTTTTCTTGTTGGGTCACACCAGGAAGCGCAGCAAACATATGTGTGCTCTCTTGACATTCTCTTCCATACCCATCTTTAAGTCTTCCATACCCATCTTTAAGTCTTCAATACCCATCTTTAAGTCTGTCCTACATTATCTTTAAATCGGACAGCAAGACAGCCATGTGCTGCCTCCCTCAGACTCCTCCCCCTGTTTATAGTCATGAAATGTGTTTCTTTATTCTTCTTGCAGCCAAGGTACTTAAATCACTTTGATATAACACATATCAAAACATATATACTCCGGCCAACAGGCACATGGCTGGAATCCCAATGACCTGTCTAAAGATAACTTGAAAGTCATCGAACCGCATCTGAAATTAACAATCCGGCCTGGCTGCAGTTGAGACGCGGAGGCATAAACTAATTGCCCTGGGACTTCTGGGAAAGTGTGCAGTCCAACGAGGACGTTTCGGAAAGGGGGTGTGGGGGTGGGGTTGGCGGGGGCTCTGCACGTGCTCAGGGGCGCTGGGCCTGGACGAGAGGCCGGTGCAGATGTTTGAATGTGACACAGTCAGGATGTGCAGCCAGGACCCCCCTGACCCTCAGCCCTTTGCTCACTTCTTCCAACAAGCTCTACTCGCACCAAAGGCCAGGGGAGGGAGAAAGAGCGAGAGAGAGAAAAAACAAAACGGAATAGGGCAATATTAATAGCTTCCATGTCTGCTTGGTTAGACTTGTCAGACAAACAAAAATATTACATCAGACTCCAGAACTAAAAAAAAAAAAAAAAAAAATGAAAGGCCTTTGGGGGGCTTGGTTCCCATGAGGGACTTTTGTGACTTGTGACTTCCATTAAAAAACGGAATACAAGTGAGCAGGAATGAAATTGGCTTTGTTTTTGATGAAGTCACACAGGAAACAATGATGGGCCAGCAGCAGGATGAGGGCCAGCCCTGCTTTGGGAAGGTTACCATGATAAGGGTGGGCTCTTTGCTTCCAGCAGCCCATATGCGGAGGCTCTGGTCCTCTGATGCACTCAGGAACCAGCCGCAGCTGTGACTCCAGCAAACGCTGCTCACTGCCTTGTTGTGACCTGCGGAAGGCAAACACACCATTAAGAAAGCAAACACGTGAGGTAGAGGTATTAGATGACCATATTCATACTCACAATTCATCCCATGAAGAGAATGACATTAGATTTCTTTCAGCTTGGCCAAAGGCAATTGAATGTATTTTAGAAATATCATCAAATCCTCAAGCCATAGGATAAACTAGTCAGAATAACATAGTCTGCAAGGCCACAGCCACAGGAAGTCAACAGGAGATGCAGGCCTTGACCTCATATAAGCGGCCAGACGAGCAGTCTTCTCACCTCTGCTGCCCCCTAGTGGAGCTATGCAAAGCCACATCCGTTCTCTGCAACCAAGAAGAGCAATCGGAAGTGTGCAGACCAAACATGTCCCCAAAACATCCTTGACCTATGTTGTTTTTCCCGAAGGATTTGTCAGCGCAGTGTTCCCGGTAACAATCCAGAACACACTGTACCGTCTGTCAGCCTTCAGATCAGGAAGCAAGTTCAGAAATGTAGGATTCTGTGGTAGAATTCTTCCAGACAGCCCTTTAAATCAGAGCGTTTCCCCCTCCAGAAGAACACTCTTAGTCATTATGGCCTGGACAGATCAAGGGGAAAAAGCAGAGACTCGGTCCCTCCTGTGTCCCCCCCCACCCACCCCCCATCCCACCACCACCCTCCCCTGGGCCATGTGGGGTGAGTGGCTCACTACAACTAAATGTTTTGGAGCGATGGAGATTTGATCTGTGCAGGAATGTGCAGCTGCTGCTTCCCCTGTCACCCCCTTCTCTCTCTCTCTCTTCTTGATACCTCAATGGCTAACACAGGAGCAACGGCAAGCCACGCGCGTCCGGCCAGCTTTGAAATTGAGACTGCCCTGGCTGAGGGAGAGCGAAGGAGCCCTGGCAGGACGCTGCCGTAGAAGAGAACTGGAATTGTTCGGCTGCGGTGCAGACATGACTGCCTTGTGACAGCGGGATTAAGCCAACAACAACACCATGCCTGCGATCGCGTGTTCGCACATCTGCAGTAAAAACCACCACCAATGCCACTCGCACAAGAGCCATATTTCAACATAAACACATTAAAATACCCCTAGTGAACACTGAATAAAGCCATTCCCTCTCATCTTCTTTGTTTCCCTCTCCTTGGCTGTCCTCGCCTGCTTGCACCATCTCCTACAAAGCTGGCACTACCTAATAACATACGTTAAGTAGCACAGCTGGCTGTGCATGTGGAACAGCAGTTCTTTACTCAGCTGCATGTACAACTTCTCAGCTCCCTAAGATCACCTGAGTGAAACCAAAGAAGCGCAATGATCGGTTATCGGCAGTATTATCCACAAATATGAATGATTCTGCTTTTGTACATTTCCACAAACCTCTTTTGTCCAACACCAGTGGTTTGAAACAAAACAATCAATCAAACAAACAAACAAAATCAACATGCAGCAAAAGCAGAACAAACATGCCCTGGAATTGTTATGGTTTTCATGATGCAGTTCTGGCAGTTCTGCTCAAATTTGTTTCCACTTCCTGTTATCATAAATGTACCAAAAGACTGAACTCTGAATGGTCTTCATGAGTGAATGATCTACAATAAAAGGGATGAAGTAAAGTATAGAGAGAAATGTTTTAACTCAAAAAAAACTGTCAAACCAATTTTGTACTACCGTCAACTTTGGAGGCTACTGCTCTTTTAGAAGGTTTACATTTTCCAGGTAAAGTATCACTCTCAGGCAAGGGCATAAAAGCAGCATCACAAAAAAAACATAACTGAATTCTGATACTTAATGATCTCACTTTTATCACCAGACCATCAATCCAAGTAGTAAAAACCATCATTCAGGGTTGTAAAACAAATATGAAATATGTGTTTGATCTTACTCTGTCAGAATTAGTGCACATTTGGTTCAGTGGGCCACAGAGGGGGGAGCACAAAAACAAACTGACATTCCAATGCAACTACTTGGATTCTCATCAGGGCCCTAACTCTCCATGGATGAGATGCATGATGATTGACATGGGCGTGAGCTGGTGCTTCAATAAATAATGGCATAGACTAAGAGGGTCTGTGCCACCTGGCCCCTCTCCCTCAAGAAATCCCATTGGGGAGACACTGTTGGGGGGCGGGGGTTGGGGGGTGCTGGGGGGATGACATATGGCCCAGAGTAAAACATACAGCGCAGCACCAAAATAAACACAAGGCCAAGAGAGCCCACACCAATACCTGTGTAGACAGATGGGCTGCCTGAGAGGGAACACTTGTACAATAACACTGATGAGTCTCCAAGACCACACAGGACCTGCTTTCCATTTCCTGGGGGAGAGAGAGAGAGAGAGAGAGAGCGAGAGAGAGAGAGAGAGAGAGAGAGAGAGAGAGAGAGAGAGAGAGAGAAGAGAGAGAATGAAAGAGAGCGAGAAGGTGAATAAATCATCATCAAGTGATCATCATCAGGTTCAGCAACTTAACCACTTTTGGGTCAAATACTAATAATACACCTGAAGCGTGGCTAATAACATGAGAAAGAAACACCAGAAATATCTGAGTCTGGGGTTAATGTCTGCAAACATGCCTCTATAAAACTCTCAATGCCATTTTATAACCCTGGAACTGGGCTCCTAACATCTGCGATGCTGGTTTGTGCTTTAAGTGGGAGAAGACAGGGGGTTGCCAAGCCTGGAGTGGCAGGGAACCCATTTAGTTTTTCCTAAGGTTGCAAACCATTTCTTTTATTTGTCTGACCTAAATGGAGACGCAAGGCTGTAAGTGGTTAGTCACGTGCGGTCAATTCAGCGCGTGTGTGTGTGTGTGTGTGTGTGTGTGTGTGTGTGTGTGTGTGTGTGTGTGCACGCATCTCTCTCTCTCTGTGTGTGTGTGTGTGTGTGTGTGTGTGTGTGTGTGTGTGTGTGTGTGTGTTATTGTATCAGACTTACCTGAGTACTGTAGACAAAAGACTGGTGTGTGTGTTGGAGAGGCACTCAGAAGCGTGTGCTGAGCTGAGGGAGCAGCCAGGCCTGATGGGTACTCACGGAGGAGACCATCACTGACGTGGGAACATTCACACAAGCAGAGAAAGCAGACATGTTTCTAAGGCTACAAAAATATTTACTGAAATGATTTGTAGTAGAGACTCTTTTCGTGTTACGGTCAGGAGTACTCACATCTTTTTGGTTGTCTTAGTAGGCCTTTGGGTTTTCTTCTGAATGTTGGTTTTGGGTGTAAACATTTTTCTCCTAAAAAGCAAAACATTGACTTCAATGTTGCTTACAGTTACTGTTGCAATACAGCTGAGTGATGATATGATCATTCTTAGACATGCCATAGACATAGGCATTCTTTGAACTGCCATAACAAGTGACATATGAATAATGTTACGAATGTACTTCATTCATCTGGACCTTACAAATTTACGGGATTTACGATATGTATTTCTACATATGCTTTAGAGCACAAAGAATATGAAAAAGCAGAAATCTGAGGACAAAACTCTCTAGAAACACGTGGAGTGACCTCAACGCCAATGACCAATAATCTCCGTGGTCCATTTACATGCCATGAACAGATCAAATTGGTTCCGATGCCATCAGTACAATGTGGAACATATTATACTTCCATACAAAAGATGTCACTTTAGATATTTTGTTTTCATTACAGCGCTTGTTATTATGTAAAGGCAAAGTTCATGTTCCTTTGATCAAGAGAAGACTTAAAATCTAATAAATCAAAGTAACATTCTGATCAATTGAGACAGTTTCCAACCCTTTGGTCCCTTTTTCCGTAACCACATGCTCTTGAACTGAAATATAGAGTTTGATCAATGATGTTACTCACTGAGAGCACACTGCATATCCAGATGATTTCACCTGTGTGTGAAACACAACTGATTGGTCCTTCACACCACCTGGCTTGCCAGGGCCTAAGGAGGACAGAGAGAGAGAGAAAAAGAGAGAGAGAGACAAAGAAAGAGAGAGAGAGAGAGAGAAAGAAAGAGAGAAATATTTTTACAAAAGAAAAATCATTGGGTTGCCATGTCATTAAAGCACTAAAAGGAAGTACAAAGAAAATGTCAATGTAATTCGCTATGCTGTGTTCAGAACAATGTGTGCCATTCATCAATGACTGATTGACTGCTTCCTGCATCAAGGTGTAAACCTGCTAAATGAAATCACTTTTTCCAGGTCATTATTTTATTATTTTAAAAAACTTGCCTGCTGGTCATAGCAGGACACATGCTAAATAGTTGGTATGCTGGAATGAAAACTAAATGTGACTCGTGTCACATGTCACTCAATTAGCTACACAATAGCACATTTTCAATAAAATGCCAACTACCATATTCATGGATTTCTAATAAAAACAAAAATATATAGCTGGATTTAATTCCCTTCCTGTTAAAAGGAGTGATCAACTTTAAGCGTGGCCTGACTTAAACCTCAGACTTTCTGCTCAACCCGAGGGCTGAAACTGAGCCCCTGACAACAGCAGGTATGCAACTCAGGATGGGTCCAACTCAGGATGGGCCTGGAAGCCTCCCAAGAATAATTAGCCAATTCAACCGGAGCCGCAGGGAATGCGTAACAGTAGCAGGGCCAAGGGTACTAGGACGCTGTCTGAGCCATCAAGGACCCTCTCTTCCTGTGTGCTGTACGCTTTTTAAAAAAAAAATATATATTTCCTTTGCAGTGGTGCCTGGAATTGACCTGGGGGGAAAAGTGGGACACAGCTGGTGACCTGGGTGTGTCAGGCGCTGAGGGCTGCGGCCTGTGATGGGTGAAGGAGGTGGGGGAGGGTGGTGGTGGTGGTGGGGGGGGGGGGGGGGTATCGGTGGGTTGATGGGTGAAACAGTCGGACAGCTTTCCCTGACGAGAGAAAATGAATATGCATTGCTGGCGACCTCACCCCCATCTCCGCCGGTACGGGCTGAGTGCAAACGGATAGAGTGGGTGAGAGCAGAGAGAGGAAGAGCAGCAGCATCTGTCTGCATGCCACCTTCACTGGATTTCACCCAATCCAGCAGTTTCCACAACAAGAGACCGTTTCATAGTTACTGTTGGAAGACGAGTCGGAAAATCATGAGAGGAAACAAATAGCAGTGCATCTGAAAGAAATGATTGAAACGATTGAACACGGTGCAACTTCTTGCGGCTTGAGACAACTACTTTGTCAGGCACGAAAAAAAAGGGGGAAACAGTTTGACTTACAATATGCATGTCAGGAATAAGAGCCCTTTGAATCTATGTATCCTCTTATCCTTTGAAATCTCATTTTACATTTTTGTGCAGTAAACTTGAATTGTTACTGTGGTTTGTTGCATGCCTGGATAGCATTTGCTATGAAGGCCATGAGTTATGTTCTCCAGGGAGAAAGTATGGAACATTCCTAAATCAGTAGGAAACAATATCAAAAGCAGAATGCACCCATCGGCTGGCATTTTAACTCCTTAACTTCCGTGGGTTGTTGAACATACTTAAAAGTCCCCTCTTAAAATTCCATGATTTCTAGCCTTGGTGAACCCAGAAAAACCTGTTGGCACATTTTAATTTATTCTGCAGGTACATCCGGATTTCTCACATTGGAGCCGATTTCACCAAAAACCCAGGAACCAATCACAATTGCTTATCTGTTATGCATACAATTACATGGGAGGATGGTTGACACTAAAAATGGCTGCGCTGGTGGTGTCACTTATAAACAACAGGGATGTGTTTTTTTTTTTCTTTGTAACTGAATAAACAACTGCATAAAACCTTTACATACGAGAAAGATGCGGTTGCTGTTCATATTGGCATAGAGCTTTCACAAAAAAAAACCAGGCAAACCCAGAAAGTAGGAAAAGGCCTTAGACAAGCGCTAATTTATACACTAGCGTGTTTTACAAATGAGCAAATAGCCAAGATTGCAGCGCGAGTAGAAGAGACATGGAGGCAGACTGGGGAGACGGCGAGGTTGGGGGTGTAAATATTTGAGGTTTTCTGGTGTTGCGTTAAAGTCATGCACCAGCTCCTAAGTCACACCCCCCCCCACACACACACACTCTACTCCACCCTCAACACACACACCTTCTCCACACACACAGACACACACAATCACAGCAGCAGGTCCAAATCTCCTCTCCACCTCCCCTGCTCCTGATCTCCAAACAGCACATTTCTTAGGTCTGTGTGTAATCACCAGGCATAAACCACTGTCTGAGCTACTGTCTCCAGCAGAGCTGGCTCTGGAGCTGCCAAAAGCTAACGAGACCCACGATCACACACACACACACACACACACACACACACACACACACACACACACACACACTTAAAACAGGCTGTCTCCCACCTCAAAGAGCTGCAAAGCCTCCACAAAAACAAAATAACAAATCACTGCACTTTAAGCAAGGACGAAAAATAACTGGAGGGTGGACAATAGAGGCTTGTCACGAGGACGTGTGTTGCTGTATGCAGACCGTTCAATGCATTTATGGCATAATAGCAGGGAGTGTATTAATAGGTCCTAAGAAAATCTGGCGATGACAGACATCAACAAAGTATAAATCTAGGATAATACATGAGTGGAAAAGACTTCATCCAAACATGACCACTAGCGTGGTAATACTTTCCAACAAAGTGGCTTTTAAAAGAGCTTTTTTGGTGTACAGTACGTGCGCTGGGTATGGGGGTTTCATTGAGGCTTTCACTACGTTAAAAATGTGGTGTTGGCGACACATACCTGCTTTCTTGGGGGGGTTGGGGTCTCTTCTTGTAAGCTCAGCGTTCAGAGGGGAAGTGGGCATCGGTGGGAAGCTGAAAGGGAAAGGGATGGTGTTGGGGGGGGGGTGAAGAAAAGTTCCATTGCTGGAAACAACCAAGCTCTGCATTTTCCAAGCTCCGTGTGTCTCCAGCTGCGTGACATCCACTCTTTCAGCACTGCAATGCGGCTGAGTCATACAAAAAAAAAGCCGTCGGCCTGGTGCCAGCTTCTGTTGAAACAATGAAAACAGCACGCTTTGGGGGGGCTGAGGACAAACGCTTTGCCCCATGCCAGGCAAAGCCATAAAGCACCCTCACATGCCCCCATCCTCTCTGTGCCAGCTGGGTGCCAGTGGAGCCTTGATGAAAGAGGGAAGAGTGTGGCAGAAAAAGACTTTCATTGTGTCTGGTCTAATGAGTACAGTCAACATCCCCAATTACCACAAATAAACTGTGCCCAAAGAAGTTAGGCACTTAGCATAATTGCCCATCATGAGGTCTCAGAGGAGGGGAAACCAGTGCCTGAGCCTGACGCAGTTTTGGTGCCTGACGGAACGTGCTGAACAGCATTTCTGACACACTTGAGCATCCCGTTTGCATTTCCATTCATTCCTTCATTCACTAACTCATCTGAGGCCTAACGTGCAAACGTTGTGTACGCCATGCTCACGCTCAACTGTGTCAAGAGTGAAGCGAAAGTGAGAATGTGCGGTCCTCCGTTCCAACTTCATGTCTGGCGTATGCACATTTATGGTTGCAGTCAGCTGGAGATACTATGCAGTGCTACTAATATTACGAGTTTGTTTATGTGTCTGTAAGCCCACATGTGAAAACTATTACTCTACAAGTATTCACACAGTATTGACACATGGGCCTTATTGGGCATAGCAACACATTGTGGTGTATGCCGTTAAATAAATGGAAATGGAAGCATGCTCAAATACAATGCTATGCAATACGGAGTCTACTATATTTTTAGAGGATATGGCTAATGGCAAAAAAATGCTGTATAACATGTATGTAAAGATTTTTTTATTCCATGATGATGACTGGGTTATCACTTTAGAACTATCCTGTGCTTAGTGAGGTCTGGCTTTACAGTGTTATACTGTGAGGAATCACACATTTGCCCATTCACTACCACACTGGGCTTCTTGACAATAAGGCGTGATGATAATGCATGTACTAGTGCAGGCTACATTTCTCATGGATCAGGATGCTTTCTATGACGTTTAGTCATGCCTGATATGACTTTCCCATGTGTGGTGTTCACTTGTCAACAGTTTGACATTTTGGCAGGTCATAATTATGACCGTTGCGCAGCGAAGCGGCGGTCATATAGGTTTAGTCAGATTTTTTTTTTTTCTTTTTCGCATGTCCAAATTTCCGTCAAGGACTCCCGGGACACTGAAAGACCGGGGTACACGAAACTTGGTGGGCATGTAACCCCACATGGATAGCATGGAACCATCGTTTTTCATTTTGATCTGTAGGCCCCCCGCTGGACTGGACCCCCCGAAAGGAGGGTAGGGCAGACACAGTTTTCTGTGAATATCTTGAGAACTGTAGGGCCTAGGATGACTAATTTTTTCCGAATGTTTGCCTTCAGGGGTCATGTTAACCCATTCCATATGCACACATGTGCATAAACAGATACACACGCACACATACATTCACAGTAATCATACGTATGACACATACTCACACAGTAGACATATGTACGCATGCATGCATATGCACAAACACAGGCACATAATGTACGCAGGCACACACACGCACACACACGCACACACACACACACACACACACACACACACCCACACACACAAACATAAACATGTACACGCACACATGCACACAATTCAAGAATTTCTCAGAATTATGAACAGGCAAGATGGGGGTGGGGTTGTATAAAATGAATTTTACATGCGAAATCTATGAACTAATCATGTTTTGGTACTTGTTGTCTAGAAGATACCAGTGAGAATTGGGTGTGGATAATGCAATTTAGTGCGACAGAATCATATAGGCCTTTCAGCGTGATTTATTTTTGTGGAAAAAATGTGCTGGACTGGGCGGCGGTCATATTTTGTACCGCTCTGCGGTACATCTAGTTATATATTGCATTGTATGTGTGTGTGTGTGTGTGTGCACAGCAACACAGCTTCAAGTGTACTCTACATTTTAGTATGCTTTCTATACAAGGCTTTGTACAAGAGGCCCCTGGTCTTAAATTTGTATACAGTGAATGCATAACATATACTGTGCGTGAAACTTCTTGTGCTTCCTAGAAACAAGAAACTAAATATGTAATATGGATGCAGCCTGCACACCAAGTTCAGACACAAGAGAGAGCAATCAGCGAACATCACCTGGGCACCACTGAAAGCTCCTGCCCAGGGAAGGCCTTCTCAAGCTGGGAGCAGAGACCATCCAGCTGCCCTGGAAGCCTGATGTCCCACAGTGCCATGCGTGGCTCAAACAGAGAAGTCACCACACAGTGTATCTACAGAAGGAAGAAAATACCGGCAACACATAGAGGATGAAAGTGTGTGTGTGTGTGTGTGTGTGTGTGTGTGTGTGTGTGTGTGTGTGTGTGTGTTTAGTGGGCGAGGGAGCGTTCATCAAATGCTGCACTGCTTCATGGCCTCTCAGAGGGAGTAGGACAACCTATTTTTCTTGCAGGAAGGAAACCGCAGCCAGATCTAGTAAATCCTTTACGTCTCAAATAATCATGGCAGCACGAAACCATAAACTACTAATTGCAGCACTATAAAAATACCATAGGTTCTATAGATGTGAACTCCAAGACAGTTATCAGGATTAACTGCATGGAACAATAACAAATATGTATTATTTCACATACACATTTGATTCACGTGACTTTCGTACAGAGTCGAGTTTCAGCAATAAAAAAGCTCTGACAGCATGAGAAAGGAGTAACATACTGTAGAGAGTCTGACTGATGGAAAATATACAGTAATAGGTCTTAGCAGAGAGAGAGAAGGTCAGACAGTAAACATGAAAGCAGGCAATTAATGTCATTTCACCACTCCAGTTCCAGGATACACCCTTAAATGAAATTACTTACATTACAGTCTGTCTGGGTGACAGCCAAGGATCCAGCCAAGGTGATGCTAAGGTCGGGATAATCTTAAAGACAAGAGCCAAGACTGATAAGACATTTTTCTAATCACACCAAGAGATGTCCCATTATATGATGAATGTTATGGTGATATGATATGATATGGTGAAATGCTGGTCAATCTTGGTTGTTTGTTTTAAACACATACCGGTACTCTCTCTCTCTCTCTCTCTCTCTCTCTCTCTCTCTCTCTCTCTCTCTCTCTCTCTCTCTCTCTCTCTCTCTCTCTCTCTCTCTCTCTCTCTCTCTCACTCACACTCACACACACACACACACACACACACACACACACACACACACACTTTACATGGGAAACCTTTAAAGTGGAAGGCCATGAGGAGCTCTGAAGAAGCCAAGTTCACTAGGTACAAGCCATCAGAGCTGCCTATCCACAAACAGCCACCGTCTCTGTAGGAGACAGAATCACTGAGATCAGTAGCAGCATAGGATCTGTTTTCAAAGAGACACTGATGGAAAAAAGAGATACCATAACACCATGGGAAAGGGGGGTGGGGGGCTGCTGCGACGGTTAGCTGGAAGCACTCATGGGCCCACTGAAGTTTTGGAGCTTCATCCAGCCTTGGATCTGCCTCAGCATGAAGGCTGCATAGGTCTACTGTAAATCACGTTCTGGAAAGCTGGCCGGTCGACTCATTCGTGCTGCCGTCTAAACAAAAGCAGTGTGGCAGAAGCGATGGGGTCTGGCTAATCCACAGTGATTCACGGCCTTGAGTCCCAAAAAACCGCCGGCTCAGCTAGACAGGGAAGATATACCCTGCAGACAGGCCACAGAGTAGCGGGCAACCCTCAAAGATTCCATGCTCAAAAAATTACTCTCACTGTAACCGAAACAAAAAGCCCAGATACTGTCACCCTTATAAATAAATGGGTATCAGAACCAGAGGGGGAGAACAGAAAAAGGGCGGTTTCTGCCCCATGTGCCCTGGCTAGATCAAAGAGGGGAGGCTGTATTCCCTATTATTTTGGCAGTGGGGAATGTGTTCAAGTTGATACTCAGCTAATTCTTGTGACCACCTTACTGTGTGTATTTGCCCCTTTTTGGTCATCTTTAATACCAGAAAGATGGAAATCACAACCATATCTCCTTAGGCCAGCTCATGTAAATGTTAGGGCTATTAACCATAGTGGTTCATTTGGACTTCAGAAATGAACTCCAGGCCTATAGTCTCCGGTCCAAAAGCTCACACAGGGTAGAAAAGGCCCGTGTCCTTGTAAACCATGGCAACAGCTGCTGTTTTGACAGCTTGGGACTGTTAACCTTGCTTTAACTGCCCTTTAATACAAGGTTTCCTGCAATTGCTATGGAAACATCCATACCTAATTAGTGTCTGCGACATGTATGTGCAGGAGCAATTTCCAAACCTTTGTGACAGCACGATATGTGTGTGTGTCCGTGAATGAATAGTCACATTACATATTGTCATTTCTTACACTAGATTTCCCTGGAACACTCACTCCCTATGGAAGAAAAGACAGCAAAAGGAGAAAGAAAGGAGGGGGAAATACTTGACCACATGGATAGATAAACAGCTACTCAACTGGAAGAGACATGAGATGGATCCATTAAATTGCCTAATAGAGCTTTAATAAACACAATATTCACTCTCAGTGCCCCATAACTTTCCCTTGAACTTTCATCCCTGTCACCGCCCCTGCCCATGGATCCATCAAAATAGAGGAGACATTATTCTGGATTTTGTACCTCTCCTCTGTGTGTCTTGAATAAGGCTTAAATGTGAAGATTCCCAAAACTGGCTTTACTGTTTCAACTATCACACCATCCCCTGTAGTTGCTGGAAAGAGAGACACACAGTAAGTGCTTATTCCCAAAGAACAGATATATTGCTTCCCAAGATAATGTAGAGAAGAGTCAAACCTCAATTGGATAAAGTTTCATAAAACATAATGTTCCATAATATATTTTTATGGCAAAGGCCTGTAAATATGACAGAATTGGTAGATAACTGCATCCATCCAAAACCTGATATCCCTGCTGTCTGTTGTGCTTGGCTCTCCTGAATCCTCCTCTGTTTTTGTTCTATGTTATGTAAATCCAGTTTCGTTACCAAGCGACATTTGTAATCATCCAGGACAGTGTGATGCCAAACCTTGACAGACACACAGAGCCCATGTGTTAAAAATTACAGACTCGCAATGGCAGTGTGTGTCCAACATGGCTGAGTGTGTGTTCATTCAGTTGTGTCTGTGTGTATTTGCCACACCTGTCCATCAGAAGATCCAGTGATCAGTTGCTTACTGTCCTCAGTGACATAAACACTTAACAGTGGGCAACCTGCAAAAAAAAAACAAAAAAAAAACTGTGTATATTCTAGAAAATGTCACAATACTGAATCCATGCTAATGTCTCTCCACATGCAAAAATACAAAACATACAGCAATATCCTGAAGCTTTAAAGCAGGCTTATACTGACCACATACCTGAGAGTACAGCAGATTGATAAAGTATCTCCTCTTTTGCCAAATCCCAGACCTAGCACAACAGAAAGTCAAGGGATAATGATAAGGATGTATGACTATACTACAAAGACTGCAATCAGAATTAAGACTACCAACAGAGTCAAGAAACTATGTAATACATGCCCTTACAAACCTTAAATGTTCTGTCGTCTGAAGTGGACACAAGAATGTTTGTGTCCCATGGGAAAAACACTGATGCTGTCACAGGCCCTAGGTGGCCCTTTAACACAGCAAGGACTTCTTCCTTCTATGTGGGTGAGATGTGGGTAAAGCAACATATAACTGTACATATTTATCCTGAATATACTTTTTTAATGAAAATAGGATTTATTCATTGGGGTGAGTGAATTATAGATAACCTACCTTGGAATTCAGAATATAAATTTTGGAGCCTGCGCAAACTGATACCTTCTTATCCAAAGAGCAGAAGGAAAGATGCACTACTTTACCAAGAAGTGTTCCAATAACTGTACCTGAGACAATTGCACCTTGAAAAAAAATATTGTAAAATTACCCAAACAAATTAATGTAGGCCTAATCAATTTTTCTGCCCATTTCCAGGACCCATTCCCATGCTGCAGTCATGTACTCTACATTAGTGGACCTGTCATAAGGTGTTCTTAAATTGTATCACTAGAGGGCAACATTAAGGCACTGTTCAGTGGAAATTTACTGTTAGAATGGTAGGCCTGTCACTATCTTTGAAGATGTCTTCTTGTTAGTCTTAAACATTTATCTTGATAAATGTGGCATCAGCCACATACTGTATCACTGACCAACTTGACACTGCAAATGAAGGCTAGGTAGGCAGTGGATATGATGTAGCAATGTGATGCTAATTACCCTCTCTTGCTTTTCTGTAGCAACGTGCAACATCCCAGGCTATCACATAATCTTCGGAGGCAGAGCAAAGCATAAGGGGGTCTCTGTTCTTCCCAAACGAAATAGCGGATACATTGCCATGATGACCAGTAAGATGCAAAGGTTTCTGTCAGTACCCAGAGGAGAGAAAGCTAAGACGGATAAAACATTAAAAAAAAGTCCAAATAATCTGATGACTTTCAGAAAGAGCAAGCTTGCGTACCTGGGAAGGATCTGTAATGCTGTGTATCATCAAGTTTTTACCCTGCCATGGAAGAGCACTATGCGAGGAACAGCAATCAAGCTGCGTATAAGTCAAAAGTGTATCACAGGCCATAGAAAATATTTCTCTTATGGCGCGGTCTTCTTCAGTGCCCTTCCTGCCATCCATGCCTCCAAGTCTTCTATAAAGCTAATACAAATGACGTCCTGTGCATACTGTATTATAACAGACGGGTCACCGCGTGTTTGCATAGAATGTCCAGAACACTCCACACTTACAAGTTAACAAGGAATGCCCTTAGTCAAAGGTAGGCCTGGCCTGGCCTGGCCTGGCCTATGCTGGCCCCTGAAGTTAGTAGGCTAACCTGGATGCTGCAACATTATAGCCTACATAGCAACAAGTTAACTTTAGCTGAGTGTTTCAGATATGCAACGATACAAAATCACCTAACCTTGTAAAGTGGCTAGCTGACGTTAAATAATTCGCCTACGGTAGCTGGATAGCGATGATGACAGGCCTCAGTCAGTCAGTTAGCTTGAGTTAACTAATTCCGCAAAGCAATGTCCACGTATCTCTCGTTCTTTGCAGACATGATATGACAGGTGTACACAGGTGTCACGTTCCCCCACAATCATTCACGGCATATCCATTATGCATGTGCAAAGATAGAACAGACACTTAAGCGACTGTATAAAGAAGGTTGTGACCATAGACTGTACGTGGACGTTTGGCAGCACCACGCGGTTTGTGAGGTTGTTACCCATGGTTACCGAGATATCGCGAGCGCGACGATTCATCAATCCCATGCCAATGTTTGGTTGACGATAGGCTTGATGAATGCATGTTTATGTTACAATAGGCTACTAAATAGGCATTTACTGTGTGTATGACCCGTAATTTATTCACTGAATACTTTTGAAAAACAACTGCAATACATTAAGTGAGCTGCTAGTGGGAACAAGTAAATTAGCTAGTGGTTCTTAAACTGGGGGTCGGGACCATAGACAGTAGCCTAAAGGTCGGGACCCACAGGGGGATAGCCAAAAATATTGGGGGTCGCGAAATGTTTTGCAGTCTGAAGTAAATACATTTTTCTAAAGGTTTTAAGTCAAAGGCTGCCATTGACATAATAATGCCTTTGGTGGTGACATACCCTCCTATGAAGACATTTTCTGCCTCTGCTTCCAATGCCCATTTCGAAACCAAATTCCGTCGGTTAGGGGGTCGCGAAACTTGCTGAACCAACTCCATCTGGCTGAATCAGAATGCAGTTACAAATATAAGTAGTAGTTACATACATTATCCTCTAGGTGGAGAAATTGTCTAATCGATTTTGCACCGAAAAGCTTTATCAACCATCTCTGCTGTTATTTTTCTTTGGTCATGGATAGACAGACCCAGCCTTCCTACTATGGTGTTTGAAGTAGTCTAGCTGGTATGGGGCTTATAGGTGGTTACAATAGCAATTAAATAACTGTTAAACTGGCAGTTATTGCCATTTGTAATGCATTATTTTAAATTTTGTGTTATTGTTGTAGATTTTGCAGTGACTATGGGTGAAGTAGCTTAAAGCGGGTGACTAACCTTGACCATTATGCTCCACAAGGGGATGCACGTCAGGGCTTCAGAGGGAGAGGAGATCCACAGGACAGCACTGACAATGGTCAAGTGAACATTCCAGGCCAAACAACCACCTGACCTAATATAGAAAGACTGATCCAATGCAGCAAATATATTAAAAGGCTAAAGTCCTACATTGGCTATGTTGTAGCCTATCCCCAGAATATCAGCAGCAAAGTCTCTGTCTCGCAAAACAGTCTCCAAATAAAACGCACATCGGCCTGTTGTCTAGCCTCTGTGTGCCAATATAGCCTATCGTCCAAAATGCTTGATTGCATTGCATTCTCCACATTTTTAGCTAAATTTTCATGTACCACATCAGCATTTTTGTTCAGTGAATCTTTGTTCAGTGGCTTTGTTCAGTGGCACTTTCCACGACTGGAATACTTACCTGAAGACTGGAATACTTACAGCTGGATTGGCCACGGGCTGCGCTGCTGACTAAAGTAAGGCTGAAGACTGGTTTTCAAGAAGATATTTACCTGAGGGAATCGGGACTATGGTTTCACGTTTGAAGAGACATTGTTTAAGTGTTGACTGTTGAAAGATCAACCTTATCCTTAGTTACCCTTTTGAACTTGGCATACCTTTTTGTTAATTCCCAAGAACTTTATTAAAAACCTTCGTTGTATTCTAACATTGTGTCCTTACACTGCTGAACTGTCCTGCTGAGAGCCGCGTAGCCTCTCATGGTATCACAACATACACACACACACACACACACGCACAGTTAATGTTGCCACTTGTGTACTGCATGTGAACCACCAATATTCGCACAAACATGCATGCACGCACACACATAGGCGTACATGACACACACACAAACAGACACACATGTACACACATAAGCTTGTTCCGTGCATACTGCACCCCTATGTATGCAGCCCATTATAGGTCAGCTACAAAAAGGAGACCCTGCGCAAACTTCAGGTGGCATATAATGACTGCCTGAGGATACTGGATACAGGATATAATGATGCTCACAAGCCCTAGGTGCAGCTCGGGTCAGATATCAATCATATTTATGGAAACGTTGGTATGGGTGCCTGTTAAGACTCTCATGAATCAGAGTATGTTTATATGTGTATATCTATTCATTTTTTTTGTTGTTGTATGTCTTGCTGTTGGGCCTAGAGCCTGTAATAAAGTTTATATACACACACACACAGTTCATGTTGTCGGTTCATGTTGTCATGTTGCCACATGTGCATGTAAACCACCAATTTTGCACACGCATGTATGCACACACAAAAACACTCTCTCAGACACACACACAAATACACATATTTACACCCACTCTCTCTCTCATAGGGTCAAAACTGCACAAAATGTAAAGTGTAGGATTATTATGACACCCGCTGAATGCATGCCAAGTTTCATGGAATTCCGTTCATGGGGGGTTATATCAGCTACACACTCACATACAGCAGATGTGGAAGTGTTCCAGGGACTTGATGTGGCGGCTGTAAGTAACCCAGGCTTCACAGCTGTAGAGGAGGGTGGTGATGCAGACCGCTTGGTAGATGCAGATTTTTGTGTTGAGATGAAGGTTCTTGTTCTGAAAAACCCGCCGCCGGAGTCTTCCTAAGGCAGCTGATGCTTGTTTGATTCTATTCTGGACCTATTGTCTTCAGAGATAATGCTCCCCAGGTACTTGAATGATGGAACAAGTGACAGTTTCTCATCTGCAATAGTGAAGATGGGTGGTGTGGGTGGGATGTTGGCACTCCATTGGCAGATTACACTGTTTTGGCGGTGTTGATGGTCAAACCCATCCTGCTGTATGCCCTCACTGCTGCATCTAGGACAGACTGGAGGTCTTGTGGAGAGTGAGATATGAGAGCGCAGTCATCTGCATACTGCAGCTCAAGTATCCTCACTCTGTGCAGTTTGGTGGTTGCCTGCAGCCTCCTGATATTGAAGAGGTTACCATCCAGCCTGTATGCTACTGTCACTCCTGTTGTCTTCAATATCCTTGTGGAGAAGATGGGTGACACATATGAGGAAGATGTTAAAAAACACTGGTGCCAGTACACACCCCTGCCTTACCCCTGTGCGCACAGGGAAAGGACTTGACTGTTGACCTCCAATTGTCACCCTAGCAGTCATTCCATCATGAAACTGACGAAGGATGTTGACAAACTTAGTGGGGCATCCAATCCGGTGGAGGACTTCCCACAAGATGATCTCTCTGCACAGTGTCAAAGGCTTTGGAGAGGTCCACAAACGCCATAAACAGGTCTTTATGTTGTTCCCTGCACTTTTCTTGGAGTTGCCGGGTTGTGAAGACCATGTCGACTGTGCTCCTGTTCTTTCTAAATCCGCACTGTGACTCCGGTAGTATAGACTCTGTGATGTCATTGATCAGCCTCTGTAGCATCGCCTTGGCTCCTTGATATGCCCCTATGGATGCATACATACACAAACATAAACACACACATACATAAAGACAGACACACAGTACACATGCATGTGCATGTGTAACCCCTTGTCTGCATTGTGTTTTCCCAAGAAATGGCAAGGAGACGTGGGACCAGTTCGTCATTTATTGACCTGGCATGAGAGATAACACTTTGGGATTCCGTAGCAAGGCAGCAGCATGGATTTTAACACAGTATGCGCTGGCTCTAATCCTCCAACTATCTAGTATTTATGAATAAAGTAAAAATGCAATACAGATATACTGTACTAACAAATTATATAACATGTACCTGGCATGAGAAATAACACTTTGGGATTCCGTAACAAGGCAGCAGCATGGATTTTAACACAGTATGCTTATATGAGAGCAGGGAGAAGAAATATTAGCTATCCACACGTGACTACACAAAATACACAGGTTACATTGGCAAAGGAAGTGCATAACACCTCGAGACCATTGGTGTTGATTTAGAACGTTTAGTTCTAATCTAATTATGTGGGAGTTCTGTTTACACACAACTTACCGCTGGCTCTAATCCTCCAACTATGAGGAAAGCCATGCAGTTTTATGTGTATGACCACTAGAGGCCAGTACTCAACCAACTGTTTGACATAGCTATTACCAGTGTGTAAGAAAACAACTAAAAAATGAGTGCAAGTGGAAGAAACTAAATCATCACTGTTACATATGCACGCACATGCATACACACAGGCACGCACACACTCACACGCATATTTTTTTAAAATGTACTGTACATGATGAAATATTAGCCTATAGCCATGTCCAAGAAAGGTTTAAATGTAGCCTAATCATTATTTTTCATAGAACTTTTGTGTTATGTGTACTATATGAAGTAGGCTATGATATATGACCCATATGATATATAGGCTAGCCTAAAAGTTGGTTCAATTCCCGCCTTCCACCGCTGTGCCCTTGAGCAAGGCACTTAACCCCAAGTTGCTCCGGGGACAATGTGATCCCTTGTAATATAGCTGACATATGTAGCCTAAGTCACTTTGGTCAAGAAGTGTCTGCTAAATATAATGTAATTATTATTATTATTATTATTATTATTATTTGGCTATTATTAATTGGCCCCTTATACAAGTTTAGGCCTATTCATCGTGTAAATTGATGTTGTTATGTATGGTATTGCTGTTTTCATTTAATAGTCTATTTAATCGAATTCTGCTATGTGATATTATTTGTTTATAAATGTAGCTAACAAACACCCATGGGCTGTGAAAAACAATCTCTGGCACCGTCGGCTAACAACAGGACTTTTATTCTGACGCTTCTCTCTTTTGGCGCAGCTAATCTGACGTAGTATGTGCATGTGTACCAGCTCAGCCTCTGAGTGAAAGATACCAAACAGCTTTAGTGTTGGAGGTCAGAAGAAAGACGGTCGATACAAATACACGCTTCGGGAAAAGTCCTTCTCAGGATTATTTTGCTTTAAACGTGTTAGCATAGAATTATATAGGGATATGATATATTTACTTAGACGAGAAAAGGAAAACAGTATGACATAGCGACAAGATCGTATTTTTGCTGGCTGATTTTGGCCCTCATTAACCTATCGCACAAATTTAATTTCGAGTGTGGCTTGGGAGTTATCGATATATCTGATCATTAATATTATTTCGTTTGGGGCAACTGTAATATGAAAAAAGAGGTGCCTGACACATTAGGTTTTGTCCCTCAAAAAGACATTGTTTACAACAAACTTCTGCCTTATGCGGACAAATTAGATGGAGAGTCAAACGAGATTCTCGCCAGAATCAAGGAGAACTTGGGACGGGCTGTGTATCTTAGGGAATTATGGCCAGGAGTATTGTTTTGGACAAGGAAACTTGCTACGTGAGTATTGTCTTACGCTTGAATTATATTGATTTTACCTAGGGTGTCTGGTTTTACTTTTGCCTACGACGTGCTTCGTTATTTGGGTTAGCTAACAGTTCGCTACCGTTAGCTATTGGTTGTGTCATTTCGGATGGCGACAAAGTGCAGATTGTGTGTTTAGCGGGATAAATCAGGCCAATTGTATAAATACTGCGCCCTGGTTAAAATAAGCAAGTCTAATTCCACGAGTGCTTAAGCTTACTCTATGGGTAAGCAAGCACTGTTATTTCTGTAAGCTACCAGGGTTCACTTCCTGAATGATGGCTGGCTAGGCAAGCTCGATTGCATTCACTGTATTGGTCGTCATGTTGACGAGTCCTATGCTTGAGATTTTGGTAAACAAAAAAGACAGTTGTGGTTCTTAGGTTTAATGTAATAATGAATACATTTTAATGTGAGTTTGTGAGGTGTTATGACAGGATGTGACATGCACTGATCCTTTCCATTGTCACAGTTGTAAATGTCCTAGACCTAGAGGAAGTCGAAGTAGATTTTAAAAGCTCAGTTGTTGTGGTCCCTTGTCAAAATTGAAGGGGTGTATTACTGAACGGGCCTACCGGGCCCAGGCCCAGGGGCCCAAGACCTCAGGGGGCCCTGAAGCTCAAGCATTAATGTGCTGTGTCACTGCCACTGATACACAAGAATGATGTTTGTCACCCTATCCTTCTAAGAAGTCAGTTGTTGTTTGAACCAAATATACCTAACACAATTTTTCTAAAGGGCAAAGCAAGACCTCAGGCACCTTTAATAGCCCAGGGTTGCACATGGTGGATGTGCCTGCTTTCTAGAAAATAGTTTTCTGGAAGTAAACAACCATCTACATGTGGTCCTCCCACAAAACATCTTGGGCAAGACTATAAACAACAGTGGCTATGACACAATCATTGACTAGCTCCAGTTATGACTGTTATCTGAGTCTGTAGTGGATGAGCTTGATGTCATATGGTTTGTAAATGGATTTCATCATATGTTGATGTGAAAGTGACACCAAAAAACAAGTAAAAACGCTAGTCAGGGCCTTTGTGGTGTCACAACTCTACCCCTGTGCCAGTGCATGGTTGCAATGTTGACCATGACTCTATGTTGACCATGATGTCATCAGAGGCTTAAAGATGGCAATTCTGAACTTGAAGATTGGCCTAGTTTCTTGGTCCGGGGTGCAGCCTAATGGCAGTGTCAGTTTTGTTATTGAGTGACACTGTTCTGCTCAGTTCTCAGGGTTATCCTGAGGGTTTGTCTCCTTTTGTGGGATCTGTACCAATGCAAGGAAATCACCTCATCTGTAACTCAAGTGGAAATTATCCATTAGAATACTATGCTGTGCTTGCATACTCATTTAGCACTGACAATAGGCATTGTCTATAACCTCTTGATTTCAGTTTTAGGACTAGCTCATAAACACTTACCCTGATGATTACAGACACAATAATTGTTGCCTGTTCATCTAATGCAAAATGTCTTGAACATCCTTTGAACAACTTTTTCTTCATGTAAAATGCATCTCATAAGCATGCAGCACACAAGATCTCGAGTGGTATAATAAAGCTGCTATGTGAGCAGGGCCTATTTTTTTGCTTATATTGAGTTACATTAGTATTTCAAACAGTGTAACAATGCAATTTAGAGGGACACTCTGGGAGTACAGACCTCCCCCAAGGCCAATATCTAGCAATATTGAAGAAATAGGAAAAAAAACCTGGGTCATTCCCTTGATGCGGATCCACTCCAAAAGTTATAAATAATATCTTCCTAGGCACATGTTCTCTCCACCCACTTCCATAATATTTGACCGCAGGATTGTACATTTAGTAAATTTATTTTTTGTACAATCCTGCAGACAGACAGACAAACAAACTGAATGGAAGTGCCCATGGTCCACGGAGGAAGTAATAATGCTTCCCTGTCACGTCCCACCTCACATAAGCTACTTGTGCCCTCTCACAGATACCTGCGGCTGTATGGCAGGAAGTTCAGCAAAGAGGACCATGTGCTGTTCATCAAGCTGCTGTACGAGCTGGTCACCATTCCCAGGCTGGAGATCAGCATGATGCAGGGTTTCGCCCGCCTCCTCATCAACTTGCTCAAGTAAGTTGGGCCTCTCTTTGTCTTCATGGCTCTCTGCCTTCCCTTCAGCCTAAAGGTTTGTCTCCAAACCCCATGCAAAACCTCAGTTTGGTTTGTGTCCTGTGTCACTACTAAGTAAGTAACTAGTAAGTATTCTAGGGGAATTTATGTAAAAAGTAAATGTTTTGTTTTTGTCACAGCCTTTTCATAGCACCAGTTGCAGACATGATGCTGTTTTGCTGTAGGGAGTGATCAAATTTTTTTTCTTATTTTTTTCTTCCACACCAGAAAGAAAGACCTGCTCTCAAGAGACGATTTGGAGTTGCCATGGAGACCTTTATACGAGCTTCATGAGAGGATTCTCTATTCCAAAACGGAACACCTGGGCCTTAACTGGTTTCCCAGGTATGCGGAAGAAAAAAATGTTTAATGAAGATAGCCAGTTTCAAAGAAAAATATATATATAGAACTTATACACTATAATAGAGTGTAGCATTAATAATAAACAACAAAGTAAGTTGGTCCCTCAGGCCTCACCTTTATTTGTTCCGTAAGTCACCAAACTGATTTGAGCTTTGCAGGAAGTAGGCTAGTGGAGTGTGTTTGATGTTGTTATGTGAAGATAAATCTTGGGAAGCAAGCCCTTTGTTCCAAACTCTTTCCTCTGTAGTTTGATCAGTGCTGTCATACCCTGCTCCACCCCCTTTTCCAAGGCATTGGCATTGCAAACCCGTCATGGGTTTGGTGCAGTAGTTGCTATAGTGATCATTAGAATGCTGCTCTGTTGACAGAATTACACTGGTAGCCATTCGTCATACATAGATGACGGTGGAAACCCCTCTCTCTTCCTCTCCTGCTGTGTAGAGTGAGTGTCGTTCATTATGACACTTTGGAAACATTGTGTCACAACAAAGCGAGGGACATCAGCTCACATGGTGGGATACAAGCCATTAAAAGCGCCATGGCCCCTTTTGTTTGTTTGTTTGTTTACCAACCAGAGCATCTCAGAGAAAATGAGAAAAAGCTAAGTGTTGGAGTGAAATTGCAATTCAAGATGAGGGTTGTAATGATATTTAGGCCGTGCTGTCTTTTTTTTATTATGTCCCCACAGTCAACAATCCAGTCTGATGAAAATATATTCTGTCAAGCTGAGCTGATGTTCTGAGTGTGCTTTTGTTTTTTCTGCTCTCCTCCCCCCTCTCTCTCCTCTCACATGTAGTTCTCTGCGGCCACGTTCTACCTCTAAACATATAATGGTTAAGCTTGCTCAGAGGTGGTAAGGATGAGACATCTTCTGTGCTACAGTTCATCGTCTCTCTCTGAGGCGATTGTTTGTCTGTCTTATTTTATTTTATTTTCCCCCCTTTCTCACTGCATGTGCGAATGGAATCAGCTCGTAATACTTGATACCCTCCACCACTACAACACACACAACAACAACAACAACAAAAACAACAGCAAAAAAAAAAAAAAAAAACAACAAGTAGGGTAACTTCGCTTCATAGATGCAGAGCAATATCACTGCCTGTCCAGCTTGGATTTGAAATATCACGCTGCCACTAACAGCTCTGGCCATTAGCATCTGGTTGGCATTGTGGCCAGCCTTCAATAATACCAGCATATGAGGAAAGCTTGCTTTTAGTAAGGCCCCAGACACTTCACATGACCCCCACCCCCCAGCACACACACACACACACACACACACTCACTAAAAGTGGAAGAGTGTGTCGTCATTTGGAAAGCATATTTTCATCTCTTTCTCTTTCTCTTGATGAATGCTATCTATCTACCACTGTTTCATACCAGAGGTCACCCAGGGTTCGTGACACACACACACACGCACTCACACGCGCACACACACACACACACACACACATACACACACACACACACACACACACACACACACTGTGCACGGCCCCAGTGTGTGCCTAGGCCACTCTCAGTGTTGCTCTCCATATTTCCATGGTATTTCTGCTGAGGTATTGATGTCATATGAATGCCCTCCACTACTGACTTGTATAATACCCTTTAAAAGGAAAGATGTAAGCAGATGTTAAGCTAATGAAGCCACACTTACAGGTGAATCAATTCTAACAACCACTTTTGCAGAGGAGATATAGCATATATTACTGCTTTGAATATTTCAGTGAGACCCTTACCATTGCACACTGGCCATTGACCACATTGCCTGGGATCACATCGCCTAGAGGACATCCTGATTCACATACAGTAAACATCACCTGTCCCTGTATTTTAATACCACTCACCTTTGTCACTTTATGGTCTCGGGTTTCCCACAGCACAGGATCTGGCTGTGCATGTGTCCTAACGGCATCTGTGTGTGTGTGTGTGTGTGTGTGTGTGTGTGTGTGTGTGTGTGTGTGTGTGTGTGTGTGTGTGTGTGTGTGTGTGGTTGTATGTATAGTTTTAGTTCTCATCATGGGATTGTTATGTTACATCATTGACAATATTTGGAACAGTTGCTGTTTTTTTCCTCTTTTTTTGCTAGCTCTTGACTGTCTTCAAATACTGTCTTTCTGTGTGTGTTTTTCTTTTCTTTAGTTCTGTGGACGGATTACTGAAAGTCCTAGTGAAGAACTGCAGGCCGTAAGTACCACTTCTTGGTCTGATGATAACTCTGGGATCCCGTTAAGATTTTGCTGCAAAAGCACAAAATCACAATGTATCTTTTGTTTTGTCTTTCTCATAGATAGGGCTGTATGTTTATGCAGCTCAAAGCATCTATTGACCCTTTGTCCTTTAGAGTTAATAACAACATAATTCTAGAATTATCCTGTCTGTTCATGAGTACCAAAGACTGTGCATGTGGTTCTATACCATTGTGTTGTGGTGCATATGCAGTGGCATTCATATATTCTTTGGCCCTGTTTGGGTGCATACACAGGCTTCCAGCTATATTTATCTTTTCCACTGTTGGTGTCGGGATCCAGACCTCATTTTCCTCTCCAGGAGAATGAACTGGAAGCCGGAGTAGAAACACTGTAACTGCCAGACAGAATGGTTTTGAGTGCACGATGGCTTTCCTCCACTTGGTTTATTGCCTCTTAAATATACACTCCTCTGCTCCAGGGAGCTGAGCTCAGTCCAAATGAGTTTATGCCTTTTGTAAGGCAACCAAAAGAAGAGAAGTTGTTGAGACGGTGAATTTTACATCTAGTGTTGGCTGCATTAGGAGATTGGAGCTTTATTTGAGGCATCAGAAACTGTTGTAATAGGTCAGATATAGTTTGATTGAGTTATTTAAAACAGCTATAGAGCCCCTGTGTCCTGAAATGCCACAGCCAAGTCTACATATCTAGGTCAAAGTGAGTGTGTAAGCCATTAGGCTACCATTACTACACTACTACATGCGTTATATCATGTAATGCAGAAACCGAAACAAAGCACTGCAAGTGTCACACACAATCACTAATTGTGTTTAAGCATCATAATGATTTAGGAATTGTGTTGTGGTGCTGGTATTTATAGATGTCCCGTCTATTTCAGCTTGTAGATGCAAATCAGCCTCCTACAGGTTCAGCCAGTGTTAAAAGGGAAGACACATGTATTCGTCTGTTATGACACAGTCAGAGGCACTGGATGCCATTTAGGGAAGACACTTGAATAGCTCTCAGTTTCTCCTAGCTGATAATCCTATTAAACTCTCGTCTAATTCGGGCGAGTGTGTGAGTTTCCTGTTAACCCAGGAGCAGTAGAGCTTTAAGGTCAGTGGTGCTCTGTGGTGGAGGTGGTAGGAGGTCCAGATCTAATGCATTGTAATTAATACTCTATGTTGTCTGTCTTTTTCAAATCTGCATTATTTTTGCTTCAACTCATATTTCACATCCAAAATTCCTGAAGAGGCATTACAGATATGTATGGTTTCGTAGTTTAACCAGGCTTATCTAAGAGGATGGCGGTGTTGAGTTGATTGTTTTGTTCAATAATGTAATTGGTTAATCGGGTCACCAATTTGGCTGCACTGTTTGTTAAACAAATAGTGTGATTGATGAAGGGGAACAGTAGTAAATGGTTGAGTCTGTGGGCATCTGCAGGTGCTAAAAGCTGAAGTGGAGCTTATGTGGAATAAGGACCTCTTTAAGCCCTTTACAAAACCATTTAAACCTCTCATCTACTGCAGCATCCGCATGTGAGATGAAAATTCTCACCATCAACACATAGCTATTTGGCTACATTTCACAGCGACATTCAGTTAAGCACAAATGGAATTTCTCCCCTGTTACATGTGTGTGTGTGTATATATATATATATATATATATATATATATATATATATATATATATATATATATATAGGTAGTTAGATAGATTAAATATATATATATAGGTGGTTAGATAGATTAAAGTTGATAAAAGAAACCCATGTAAGATGAAGTCAGAATGAGATGAATATTAGATTCTCTCTCTCTCTCTCCCTCCCTCTCTCCTCCATCGCAGGTACTTCCCTGAGTCGGCTACCAAGGAGATGCTGGATGAGTGGCGTCCGCTGCTGTGCCCGTTTGACGTCACCATGCAGCGCGCCATCAGCTACTTCGAGCTCTTCCTGCCCACCACACTGCCCCCTGAGCTCCACCAGAAAGGCTTCAAGTACTTAACGCACACACACACACACACACACACACACACACACACACACACACACACATACCTCCTTACACACCTCCTCGCACATCTCCACCACTTTCTCCTAGGTCAGTACCACATCATTCATTAAAGTCCCTGCTCCCTAATAAATCCACCCACGCTCAACAGGGACCCATACCTCTCGCACACCATCACTCAAGGGCTCTCCAGCTGGCCTGGAGTTTCCTAAAATAAACCTGCATCGACGATTGCATTGATGTTGTTCTTGAAGCATGCCTGTTATTTCTGAGTCGAGGACAGGATGCCAGTGACTGTGTTAATGACTCTTGTTATCTCTTTTTTTTTTTTTTTCTGCAGGCTGTGGTTTGACGAGCTCATGGGTCTGTGGGTGTCCGTGCAAAACCTTCCAAGTTGGGAAGTGGTAGGTTTGAAACATTTCTCCAAAATAACTACATAGCTCACTGCGGTGGGCAAAAGAGGACTTTATCAGACCATATGCCTTTTTCAATTGAAAGACACATTGAGTGATTTTCAAGCATTGTTTTGTTTTTGTGTTTTTGTTATTAGAGTCTTGTCAGTCTTTTTGCTCGACTAGCCACTGACAACATAGGCTACATAGACTGGGATCCTCATATACCTAAGGTGAGGTTGTTTTTTATTCACATGGCCTCTTCTCTCTCTCTCTCTCTCCCTCTCTTTCTCTCTCCCTTTCTCTCCCTCTCTTCCCCTCCCTGTTTATTTTCCCTCTGTGAGCTACCCGAGTGTTGCCAGTGTCGCAATATGCATTGATATTTGAATACTCCAAAGGGAGGTTTGTCAACAGTGTTCTCCTGTAACACACTGGCATGCTGACGCATGCAAAGGATTCCTCCCACGTTAATAAAACAGTTCTGCTTTCACTAATCATTTGACTTGTTAGTGTTTCCAATTAACACCATTCAGATTATTGGTTTGCTTGGATGTATTCTTAAGCCATCCCCAGATTTGTAATAGATGCACAATTATTCACCTGAACTATTTCTTCCACTCACAGATCTTCACCAGGATCCTGCGAAGCTTGAACCTTCCTGTGGGCAGCAGTCAGATGCTGGTGTCCAGATATGTGACTAATGCTTATGACATCAGTCATGTGGTCATCTGGATCGCAGCTCTTCTGGTCAGCACTGTTTGTAACAAAATGTCCATGAAACATTTTAAAGAAAATAATACCCATGCTTAGTGCCATAATATACATTATAATTAGTATTAGTACAGTATATTAGTCTTATGATGTCAGACTGGTGACAGTGTTTGTCTGGGTCTGTGTGTCTGACAGGGAGGGCCCAGCAAACAGGCCCAAACTCAGCTGACCGGCCTCTTCAACAGCATCAGCTCCTTCCTCCACCCTTCCAACCATGGGCGCTGGCTGGTGAGTCACCTCTCCACTTAACCCAGACCCCCCCCCCCCCCAAACTCACACACACACACACACATACCATCAGCACTTTCACCGCCAGGGGGTCGGAATGCATGAAGAGCAGTCTGACCTTTCATTTCTCACATGCACTGTCGCTGGCAAAGACACTTAACTAAGTCAGGGCATCTGGGTCAAACAGTCGCGAGTGAAGTATTGAAGTCATCTGACACTAAAACAGCCCCGGTCTTTTAGTCAGGCAAACCTAGGTTTGAGAGTATTCCCAATCAGTGTATTATCTCTTTAGGGTATCAGTCAATACACCTGGGGGGAATGAAATATTAAATGGAATAATGCATGAATGTAGGACTGTACTTCATGTTCCCTTCTGGTCCTGTGTGGTCCCATGATTTTCTGTAACCCCATGTCCCCGAAACTGTCTGTCTCTTGCTAGAGTGATGAAAGATGGTTGGTATGCGGTGTGTGGTTACATTCTGTGTCTGTGTCTCAAAAATATCCCCATGCCACATTGCCAAAGGTTGCTCTTGTTTTTCAGTGGCACATGCCTATAATTTTCCAGAGACTTCCATTCATGAAAGGCTGGCTGGCACCATCGCCGATAGACAGGCAGAGGTTGAACTTTAGTGGATTTCGGTGGTGATTATCAGATTGTTTCACAAATGCAAGCCTTCTATTTAGATTTTGCCAGACTTGGGAAAGAGGATGAGGTTATCTAGAATGTGTTTGACTTGATGGACATTGATTTAATTGAATCAGGGGTAATTTCACTAGTGAGGGTATCGTGCTATCGTGCCTCCATTACCCAAGTCATTGTCCTATTAATAGGACGTTGGCCTTTACAGAGTGGCATGGCGGCAGTAAAGCATACCTTTTCCGCCTACGTGCCAACCTGGTACATAGATGACTGTTAAATGTCTCCATTGTGTGCCTGGCACAGTAAGTCACACTTCCTGGCTGTCAGTTAGCTACTAGTTACAACCAGCTGGGACTGGCAGGCATTGTAAACAGCTCCCTCTGAACTGGAGGATGGAAGGTTTTGGGTACTTTAAGTCGAAGCCTGGACAGGTGAAAGTTTGTTGTATTATACAGTTTGCCGTCCCTTTTCCCTTTGGGCTCATGGCTTATAGATCCATGGGCGTTGGTGTGTCACAGTGCAGATGCAGTAAATACTTATGTAAATAAACATAATTTTTGCTGGAAGCTTTTTTTACTACATGGTGCATAGCCTAGATGGCTAGTGTATTAAATACATCTTTGCCATCAAAACGTATTCCAAAAGTAGCTGGTCAGAAACTACCCCTCAAAAAGTGGCTACTTATTGCATAAGGTAGCCTTATAAGATTATTAGTTTAATTGAATTCAACTTTAATTAAAGTTACCACTCTATAGACAGTGGGTTCCTGGGGTGGGTTTTCACTGCTTTTAAATAGTCACCTCAGAGGAAAATATTTAATAAGGTCTTAATGTCACTCCTTCAGTCTGTGATGATGCTGTGTGTGTGTGTTAACCCCCACCCCCCCCACCCCCCCCCCACACACCAGATGAAGTTGATGAAGCTGCTGCAGCGGTTGCCAGCATGTGTGGTCCGGCGTCTCCACCGCGAGCGCCACCGGAGCCCCACGTGGCTGTCGCCTGTGCCTGAGAGCCACCGGCTCAGCGAGCAGGACATCGACGACTTTGTGGAGAGCATGAAGCAGCCCGTGCTGCTGGCCATGTTCAGCAAGACGGGCAGTCTGGACGCCGCCCAGGCGCTGCAGAACCTTGCTCTCATGAGGCCCGAGCTCGTCATCCCGCCTGTACTAGAAAAGTGAGTCGAGAGAGAGGTGTGTGTGTGTGTGTGTGTGTGTGTGGTGTGAGAGAGAAAGTAAGTAAGTGTATGCATGAGTCTGTGTATAGATTCGTCTAGTTTCGTCTGTGTATAGAAGTCAAGTTTCCTGTGTGTGTTAGTGGGTGTATCTTCCTGTTGATGAGTCAGTGAATGAGTGTGTATATCTATTTTCAGGGCTGCCTTGTACTCCACTGGGAGATCTAGTCCACTGTTGCACAGTAACAGTTCTTGCTGTAGCTGAACCGGCTAAGCATATTAAGGCCCCCTGGAGTTTCTGAACCTCAGAGACAATTGTGATTAATAAGCTCTGAAATTAATTACTTTACATGGATAAATATTAAGGAGTACCCAGTTATGTGGGTACAGGGAAATATACGACTTTTCCTAAGCATAGAGGAATTTCCATGGGTCTTTTGCTGCAGAATAGGAGCTTCTAGTTTTAAACATAAAAAGTGAAAAAGCCCCTGATCCCTCCGCTGCCCTTTGCAGGACTTACCCGGCCATGGAGACGCTGATCGAGCCACACCAGCTGACGGCTACCCTCAGCTGCATGATCGGCGTGGCGCGCAGCCTGGTGTCCGGTGGCGGCCGCTTCCCTGAGGGGCCCACTCACATGCTTCCCCTGCTTATGAGGGCCCTGCCGGGCGTCGACCCCAACGACTTCAGCAAGTGCATGGTGGGTAATCGCCACCGTTTGCAACTCGCTAGACTGTATAACTTATGATACATGCACACATGTACACTGGCCAGATTCATCCCAAGAATAAATAAACTGCTGAACGTGTTGGCTTCATACTATGAAAAGAGGGGAAAGGGCTCTGATGAGTCGAACCACGTAGGCGTATCCCTTAGAATAAAGGATTTTTAACTTGTACTTGATCGGTGTACCTCGGAATTCCTTAAGACTGGATGCCTCATGCATAGCCTACAAGACAATCACATTTTGCCTTAGCCTACGGCTTCATACTATATTTTGATTTGACCAAGAGGTTAGATTCTGTAGAGTTGTTAAGGTTGCTATCCTCTGTCTGCAGGTAACATTCCAGTTCATAGCCACATTTGCTACGCTTGTGCCTTTGGTGGACTGCTCCTCTGCTGTACATGAACGAGATGACCTTACACAGGTGAAACAGCCTTACCTTACATAAAGGATGCTGATCCTATGGTTCTTTGCCTTCTGTTTCTGTCATCGGGTCTTACTATGTCCTCTTCCCCTTGCCTTGTCTCTTGGGTAGGTGGAGCGGGAGATGTGCTCAGCATCTGCTGAGTTTGAAGACTTCGTCCTGCAGTTCATGGACAGGTGCAGACAAGCTGAATTAACCACTGATTCCATAGTAATGCATGCCCGTAATTCCCCAGCTATTAGCTGAGGTTTATACAATGATTTTGCAAAATATCTTCAGCTATGAAGTTAATACACAGGGGCAGGTAATATGGTATTACAGGACAGTGTTTTTTTTTTTTTTTTTTTTACTTTCCAAAATCACTGTCCTTTGGTTTATACACAATGTGGCTACAGTAATACACAGAAAATTACTGTTTACTAAAGTGAATACCCCTGTTAAACTAAGTGTGTGTGTGTGTGTGTGTGTGCGTGTGTGTGTGTGTGTGTGTGTGTGGTGTGTGTGGTGTGTAGATGTTTTGCCCTAATTGACAGCAGTTCTCCGGATCTCACGCGAGAGGAGATGGAGACTGAGAAGATGACTCATCTGGAGAGTCTGGTGGAGCTGGGCCTCTCCTCCACCTTCAGCACCGTCCTCACACAGTGCTCCATGGAGATCTTCCAGGTCTGATACTCACTCACTCACACACACACACACACACACACACACACACACACACACACACACATAAACACACAAATACAAATCCACACTTACACAATACATCGCCCAGATCAATTTGGTTTCTCTGCTGAATTCATCTGTACCTAGAAGCAGTTGTTTTCCAGAAGGTGCAGTTGTCATGAAGCACTCTCAGACAGTCATTCACTCGGCCCTGTTTATTGTAGGTGGCTCTAGAGAAGGTCTTCAACTTTGCCACGACCAACATCTTTGAGACTCACGTGTCGGGGAGGATGGTGTCCGACATGTGTAGAGCTGCTACCAAGGTGAGACGGAATAGTGGACACAGACAAACAAAAAAAAACACCTCTGTTTAAATATCTTGACTTTTATCTGCACCTGGTTGCCTTAAGGAGTTTAAGTTTCCAGTCTGAAAGTAAATAGAATTGTAGTTATGCCATGTAAGTGATATTTCCGAATTGATGTCAGCTGAAATCTGAAAAGTGGTATATATGTAGTTAAGATGTAATATTAGGTTATGAATCTGTGCCTGTTGTGAGAACAGATCTCGTCTTATGGTACTGAGTAAATGGAGATTCCCAGCTGACCTCTCTTGTTCTCGCCCCTCCCTCCTCCCTGTAATTCCCCCCCAGTGTCACCCAGAGGAATCTCTCAAGCTCTTTGTGCCACACTGCTGTAATGCCATAACCCAGATCACAGCCAGTAAGTAGGCTTAACTACCACTGGGTATTGTGTGTGTGTGTGTGTGTGTGTGTGTGTGTATGTGTGACACCAGACTGGGCCATGCTGGGCCTTCTGCGTGTGTGTGTCTGTGCTGTATGCTGGCATGAGAGAAATAAGTGTGTGTGTGCACACATGCAAGACAGGGAGACCTAGACAGAAGCAGATGCTCTAACATGCCCCGTGTGTGTGTGTGTCCAGATGAGGAGGTGAAAAATGAGGAGGAGCTGGATAAAGAGCTGCTGTGGAACATTCAGCTCCTGTCTGAGGTGAGGAAGACCAGGCTGAGCCAAACCCCCCTCACCCTGTTCCCCACATATTCTCTTCTTGTAACACTCCTTCTTCCTCCACATTAATACGTATTAAAGATGCAGTTTGTATTTCAGTTTTGCAAAAAGTTGTTGATAACAGCCTATCAAATTGTACCGCTCCGTTCCAATGCTCGTGGAGCACTGTGTTAATTGACTGGAATTGTAAATGGAGGTGAATTGAGCTGACTGTGGTTCCCATGTACAGGGACTAGAATCATACACTACACTTAAGACTCGCCTAAACAGTCTCAGTTGGCTGATACATAAACCGCGTGTGTGTGCGTGTGTGTGCGTGCGTGTGTGCGTGTGTGTGTGCGTGTGTGTGTGTGTGTGTGTGTGTGTAGGTGACTCGTATGGATGGGGACAAGCTGCTGCCCTACAGTGCCCAGCTGGTGCAGGCCCTGCAGCAGACGCTGCACCTCAAGTCCAAGCAGGGCTACGGCCTGGCCTGCAACCTGCTGTACCACTGCCTCCGCGCCAGCTCGCTCATCTACCCCAAGGAGTACTGCAGCATCCCCGGAGGCTTCTGCAAGCCGCTCTCCGAGTACCTGCCCATCAAGGTGAGTGCTGACGGGCCCGAGGCAGCGAAAGAGTTTCGTCCAGAGCAGTGGTTAACGAATCTATTTTTTTTGGTGGGACTGAAGTGTGTCTTAGTGACTTTACTCTTCATATAACAACTTCAGAGTATAGTCTCCTCAACCAAAGCAGCCTACTTAAACTCTACAGAGCTGGCACATTTGTCCTACATACACGGTGTGAACACTGATGGCTACACACTTGGATTACACAATCACACATATGATTGCTTGTAAAGGTGTCACGACGCCTCGAAATACCAACTGGAGACACCTGGTGGCACATTTGTCACTGTTGGCCTTCCGGAGGGCAGGTTGTGGCCTAGACAGCCTCTGTCTTTGTTAATACAGACAGTTACGAAACCAGCGTCTGTGTGTCTGTCCTCAGCTCACACCTCAAAACACACACACACACACACACACACACACACACACACACACACACACACACACACACACACACACACTAACCCTGGACAAGTTGACCTGGCCATGCCCCTTATCCTATTAGGTCTCTCTCCAGCAGGGAGGGAGAGAGCAGGAGGAGAGGGGAGGAGAAGGAGGATTTGTTTCTCTGCATAGCTGTGAGGGAGATACTGTAAAGTGATACAGCACCAGCAAGCAGCAGCTTCTCAGAACTGGCCGTCAGTTGAGGCCATCTGAAATCACTCTGACGTTGTATTTCAGACTAGATAGAATGATTTAAGATTAAAGTGTGTGTAGACAGTATGCTCTCCTTCAATGCACACATCAACAGTGTTTCTCACTGTGCCTTTCTGCACCTACATTGCAAGACAATGCCCAGCCCTCACTTAGCACAGTGCACAAGTCTTCGGCAATGTTTATGCTACATCCCGCTTCGACTATTGCAACTCCATCTTCTCTGGCATCCCAAAATAAGCTACTCCACCAGCTCCAATGAATTAAAAACGTGCTCCAAATCCACAAGTCATATAACAACTGTGCTCATCCAACTTTGTTGGCTTCCTGTTGCATACGGAATCCAATTTAAAATCCTACTGCTGCTCACATAGAAGTCCCTACATAATCATGCGGCCACTTACCTCGCTGACCTGCTGTAGAATTACACCCAAGACCGCTCACTGCGATCCTCCTCAGCAGGTCTACTCACAATACTAAACATGAACCAGAGCACCATGGGAGAAAGCGCATTCAGCCACACTGCCCCTAAGCTCTGGAATTCACTTCCCCATTACATCAAGCACTGTCTTTTAGCTAGCTTATTTACTGTGACATGGTTTTATTGTATTGGTTGTAAATATGTTATGTTTTATTAATTGTATTTGTATGTTTACATTTGTGAAGTGACTTTGGGTGACATGAAAGGTGCTTTTTAAATAAAATAGTACATTCATTTCCTGTGTTTAGCCGCATTGTATATAAGCCACAGGACAGTGTTTTATGCAAGTAAAAAGAAACAAAGCCATATTAATACCATATTAACTGCCCCCGTGTATTAACCTTATTGCTGAAGAATTTTTGCAAAATCAATGTATTAAGCCGCGACTAATAGTTGGGAAATTACAGTATTATTATTATTATTATTATTTATCAAACAAAATTAAATGGTTGTACAATACAGTCTGCCAGACTTATGTATGAAGAACTCTATACAATTTGTGTGAAAGATATGCTGTTATCACAATATAAAGTTAGTTGTTCCTAACTGTAGATCATTACAATGTTTCTTACCCACCTCAATTTTCCAAAAAAGCCCGACTAATGTAATGTCTGGACTTTTAGGTCTTTTAGTAATTCTCACTTCTCAATTTTGCTGTGCAGGACTGGGGTCGTCCGGGTGACCTGTGGAACCTAGACATCAAGTGGCACGTGCCCAATGCGAAGGAGACGGCCTTTGTGTTCGAGGTGTTGGACCTTCTGCTGAAGCCTGAGCTCCAGCGCCTGGAGAGCTATGCCCAGGGAGAGCAGGACATGAACAGGTCAGCTGGACACAAGTTGCTCATATCCACAGGGGGCTAGCGCGAGGCTGGAAAGTACAGAATCATAAAATGCTGTTTTCCCAACCTAGAAAAGTATAGAAAGTAGTATGGAAATGCTGATGAACGTCTGGAAGTTTTGCTCAAAAAAAGCTCAGCATGTGAAAATAATACTGAAGTTCAAAATCCCAACAAAAAATACACACTTATTTTACTAAACTACCTAAAGTAACATCCTTAAAGAACACATAGGGTAATCAGTGTGGAAAAGGTCTGGAGGAAGTTTGGAATTGTTTGTTCAGAGGGCAAGCACCTTGCTTCTATGCTACCATCAGTAACATTCACCAGCTAAGACTTCTTGCCCAGTCTTGGGCAGTCAAGACATAATCAACATTTCTGGAGCCTGGAGAGGAGTTGAATGAAGCTTTGTCCTTTCAATGTTCAGTGACCGTGTGCACTTGCAAACAAATGCCGCCCACAAACGCTGATCTGTTTTTATATGAGTAAACACACTTAAAATTCTCCCTCTCCATATTCGCTCGACTATAAACAAACAAACAGCAGAGGGCCGCAGAGAGAGCAAATCAGCACATTTTAGAGGTCTTGATGAGACAAAGTGCTATTTCACCCCCCAGTGGAACACATTACAGTGTACTCTCATAAAACCACTACACTCAAAAGCACTGGTAATGATGTGAGCAAAGGCTGCGCCCAATGTTCCTTTTTTTAATGAGGGGAAAAAGCCCATGTTTGCTCTGTTTCGCCCTCCTCCTATCGCCTGCGTGGTGAGTGACACTGTGCTGTCTGGCCTGTGGTCCTGTAATTGGATGATGGGGGAGTTCATGTTTGTGTTTGTCCTCCGCAGGGACGATGTCCTGCAGAGTCTGTCCATTGTGCAGCACTGTCTCCTCGGAGCCGGAGGCATCCTGCCCCCCTTGGTTGGAGAGCCGGTACCTGAGCTGTGAGTGTTCTACTCACGTTTTCCGGCTATAGCAGATATTTCTCTCTCTCTCTCTCAGTAATCAGGAATAAAATGTGATAAGTACTGCACGTAGAGAGATTAAGGTCGGTTTTGGAGGAAGTTGCATTTGCTAAACCATGCAGGAATAATCTAACAAATCCTGCTGCTGGTTTGTGCCTCTCATTATTCACATGGCCTGTTCTCTCTGTCCCTGCAGGGTTCACAGCATGGTGGATCTAGACGAAACCAGGTTGTACACAGGAGTGGTCTATGGTGTGTGTCTCTTCCAGGCTCGCCTTGTGTATCTTTCTTGCGCACACACACACATACAGACACTTTCAAATACAGCTCTGACAAATTGGACATAGCCAGCAATACTGTAATCTCTGCATCTGTCTTCTCCTCATTACAGACATGTCCAGAGAGAACTACAGGGAGGTCATCTGCAGAGTCATGAAGCAGTTACTGAGTGAGTTCTCATTCTCATGTATCAAACACAAACACACTCACACTCACACACACACATATATATATTACACAGTACACACACACACACACACACACACACACATACACATACACACCACCTCACCAGAATTTCCCACCTGTTTGTGGTTATATATTCTAGAGACTACTGTATGTTCTGACAGTTGCAGTGCGGTAGAAAGGCAGGCAGTCCAGAACTGGTTGAATGGGGTTTATAATGAAATGATTTGTTGAAGAAGATGGTAAATGCAGCAACTTTACAACCCTGCATAAATCTGTAGACATTCAAAATCTATTTCAGAGATAGGTGCTAGCTAAACATAGCTCTTGAGCTTCTCCAGTGACAGTTCCCACGCATGTGACTTCAGGAGAGAGATGGCACATGGTTTTGATATTTGACCTAGCTGACCTCAAAATCTCCCCTCTCCTCTTCCTGCTTTATTAGAGCACATCCTTGAGCACTCAGAAGATGACACCAAATCCCTGTTTGCCATCATCAAGGTGGGTCATCGGGGGAGCTTGTGCAAGCTTTCACCTCCGCGCAAGCTTTCAGCACAGTCTGCGGAGTCCATGAAGAGTGAAGCCTCAATAACACTGTGGTTTCCTTGTGTTGTGTTGTACAGATCATCAGTGACCTGCTGCAGTTTAAAGGCACACACAAGCATGAGTTTGACTCGCGCTGGAAGAGCTTCACACTGGTTAAGAAATCCATGGAGAATCGGGTAGGCAACCTTTATGCTTGTATAGCCATCTTCATGGATGCAACTAAAGATAAGCTCATTGATGGTCTTAAAGGGCTTCAGGTGTATTTGCTCATTCCCTTTTCTCTTGTCACTGTCTCTCGTTTTCCTTGTCCTCTCTATCCATCTCTTTATTTACCTCTCATCTCTCCATCTTTCTTCCTCGTTCCTTCAGCTCCATGGCAGCAAGCAGCACATCCGTGCTCTGCTCATCGACAGGGTCATGCTGCAGCACGAGGTAAGATCCGTGCTTTGTGTTGACTTGACTGACAGCAGTGCAAATGCACTGTTTACTTCACTTACTGTAGCTCAATGTTTTTTTCTTCGTGGACTACGTCTAGATGGCATAGGCCGTGACTATGCATGCAGACGCTGTATTGTGTTTAATGACACAAAAGTGGGGGGAGTGGTGTAAAATGTGTGTCATGTTTTTTTATCAGTTGCGCAACCTGACAGTGGAGGGCTGTGAGTACAGGAGTGTACATCAGGACCTGCTCCGAGATCTCCTGAGGCTGTCTACCAGCACCTACAGCCAGGTGAGAGACACACACACACACACACACACACACACACACACACACACACACACAGAGAGAGAGAGACACAAACACATAGTCAAGTCAAGTCACGTTTATTTATAAAGCACTTTAAAAAAACAACAACAGCTGACCAAAGTGCTGGACAGGCAAATTAGTACGACTTGGTAGACAACAAAAAAGACAACAAAAAGTGAAGATAACAATATTTACAGGCAAACAAACAAATAAATACTTAAGACAATCAGACTGTGTTAAAAGCCAGGGCATAAAAATGGGTTTTTAGGTGAGATTTTAAAACACTCAAGGAGAGAGCCAGGCGTATATGTTGGGGCAGCTCGTTCCAGAGCTTTGGTGCAATCACCGCAAAAGCCCGGTCCCCTCTGCTCTTTAGCCTAGAACGAGGCACAACCAGCCGGAGTTGGTCAGCAGACCTAGAAGCCCTAGAGGATGTCTGCACCTTCAGGAGATCTGCTATGTACAGTGGGGCCAGATCATGATCAAGATTTAAAAACAAATAAAAGAACATGTATTCTAAAACGGACAGAAAGCCAGTGAAGGACTGCAAGCACTGGTGTAATATGCTCACACCTTCGTGTTTTGGTTAGAAGGCGGGCTGCAGCGTTCTGAACAAGTTGAAGCGGGATAAAGAGGAACAGCTAATGCCCACATATAGGGCGTTGCAGTAATCTAGGCGGGAAGAAATAAAAGCATGAATAGCCATCTCAAAGTTTTTGAGGGATAAGAAAGGCTTAACCTTGGATAAAAGCCTTAACTGGAAGAAGCTAGATCTTACTACTGTGTTTATCTGTTTCTCCATTTTAAAATTACAGTCTAACATTACACCAAGGTTTTTTACAGTATCTTTAGCAAATGGCTCAAGGGGGCCTAAGTCACCTTGTGTGTCACAAGCAGCACTGGGCCGAAAGACTATGACCTCAGTTTTATTTTCATTAAAATTTAAAAAATGTAAAGCCATTCAGGCTTTGATGTCCTCTAGACAAGCTAATAAAAGTTTAAAAGATTGGGGGGTCATTATGTTTCAGGGGCATGTAGATCTGTGTGTCATCCTCATAGCAGTGGAAGGAGATATTTTCTAAGGGTGGATCCCAAGGGGAGCATGTATAATGAGAACAGTATAGGCCCCAGAATAGACCCTTGAGGAACACCACAAGGAAGAGGCACAGAGGGGGATACAGATCCATCCAGGCAGACAGAGAAACTTCTGTCGGCTAGGTAGGATTTAAACCATTCAAGAGCAGTGCCTCTGATACCAACACAGTGCTCTAGACGGGAGAGTAAAATATTATGATCAACAGTATCAAAAGCAGCGGTGAGATCAAGGAGGATCAGAATAGCAGAATCTCCAGAATCAGTGGCTAACAGCAGATCATTAAAAACATACACACACACATACTTACAAATGTATAAATACTCACTCACACACACAATTCACCTCTCAGTCTGCTTTGGCTGACGCCCAAAGAGAGATAAGCTGTGTTTGCGTTGCAGCATATGCAACATTGCTAATCCTAATTACAAATGGCAACACATCCCTGCAGAGCATATCAGCTTTAGGCCTATCAGCATGCATCCAGTCAGACACCATGAAGACTGTATTACCAGAATATATACATATACATTCACACAACACATACATATACATATTTTTCATTCAGTTAATGCATTTGTCAATCATTGCTTTTAATATCCCTCTGATTGGAGTTTAAAGGGGGGTTGAAAGGTTTTTTGTTGCTTAAGTTATTCCTGAGAGTGGCATTCTGACGTGTTTTGGTTGTTTTGACCCCTGCATGGCAGGTTCGCAGTAAAGCCCAGACCGTGCTGTTCTCTGCACTGGGCACCTACAACTTCTGCTGCCGCGACCTCATCCCCAGAGTGCTGGAGTTCCTGGAGCCGAGCCGCACCGACGTCACCCAGCAGCAGTTTAAAGTATGACGCCACTCCAGACAGCCTTTTCACTCCCAACCGTGCTTATGTCTGACTGTGTTTGTGTATATTAGGATGGAAACACAAGAAGTACTCAACTGTATTGGGGGAAAGGAGAAGGTCATTTTTAGGATTTATTAAAAAAAAAAAAAACACTGACTCTGACACTAAGTTTTGATAGCATATTTTTACTACCATATTTCTCTTAAGACTCAGTCAGGATGATGGAAAATCAGGATCCAGGCTTTTATTCTTTTCAATGAGGGGCCAGTGCCCCTCAAGGGAGAGATGCATGTTTGTGTCACCCCATCATGGGTTTTCATAATTTAAAAAGTTGCATTATCGATCCAATTTCAAACTAGTTGTAATTTATCAATTTGAAGAACACGGTATCATACCAACTCCAATGTCTTACTTTAAACGGTGGAAAACGTAATTCGACGCCCAATTATTAATATTACGCTTTCAGTTCAACATCTTTATAGGCTACTTCAAACTGTGATCTTAGTTACACAATCTAAAGATGGTTAGAAAGCTGTTATGACCAGCAACACTCTTATGCAATTTCATTTTCAGGTGAGAGATTCTTAGGCAAGCAGTCCCCCTTTTTGGTAGACTTAACAGGAGATTAGTCATTTCTCCCAACTACCCCAGAATTTCGACCCCAAAATTCTGAATAGGTCCATAGGACCGGCTGCATTTTAGTCTTTAATGCATAGACCATTTCCAGAAACACAACTGTTTCTAACGCCGAAAGATTAGATTCTTTGAACCGTTGTGGTATTTATTTCAATACCTAGAGCCATTTCCAGAAACAAAGACTATTTCTAACGCCTGACCAGTCTGACTAGGACTGTTTAGGACTCAACTCCCTATATCTCAAAACCAGAAAATATAAATGACCTTACCTTAAGAGTGTGCCGTCAAACACGATGAAGAAGATCTCTCAGCGATATTTGCATCCAAGTTAATCCAAAGTTTTAATCTCACGGTTGGAACCTCCATAACTGATAGCATATTTTTACTACCATATTTCTCTTAAGACTCAGTCAGGACGATGGAAAATCAGGATCCAGGCTTTTATTCTTTTCAATGAGGGGCCAGTGCCCCTCAAGGGAGAGATGCATGTTTGTGTCATCCCATCATGGGTTTTCACCAGTTTTCTCTGACTACACAGAGGTGTATACTAACTTTATGTTAAAAACAAAGAGAAGGAGTGACCTACTAGTATGAATATGCAAGGTAAAGGTGTGAGGGAAGGGGATGTGGCCTTTTGGTGCCATCAAGTCTGTTCAGCTTCTATTGTCTTTTAATTAAAACTACCCCCTTTCCTGGGAAGTTTCTCAGAGGCCTGACCCCTCACTGTGTCTACAAACATTAACATTTCACACCTGGTGATAAGCAAAAGGCCTCTAGACAGGCTGTCATTGAATTCTAATCATTCAAGGATAAACAATGGATACACTGCATACAGAGCAAAGACACACACAGGGTACACATGGGTACAAAAATCACAAATGACCATAAGAAGTACGCAGTATGTACATTTACAGAAATGAGTCTGATTCACAATACTTTCAGTTTACAGTATATTGAAGTCTCAGTCCCTCCGATATTACTTTTCTGTAGATTTCCACTCCACACTGACTCAACCTTGTGACTCAGTAAAATTCAGTGCAAGTGACACATCATTCATTTCTATTTATGTTATATAGTGTATATATTATATAGATGTATTCTATTGCTGTTGCTTTGCCAAACCAAATTGGTGTTAAGCTCCCTTCTCCTCTCTTTGTCCATTTTCCCCCCTGCGCTCCAGGGTGCCATGTACTGTCTCCTGGGGAACCACATTGGCGTGTGCCTGGCCAACCTGCAGTACTGGGACTGCATCGGCCTCACCTGGCCGGCCATCGTGCGCTCCGGCCGCAGCACGGCTATGTCGCTGGAGAAGCCCTCCATTGTGCGCCTCTTCGACGACATCGCCGACAAGATCCACCGCCAGTACGAGACCATCGGCATTGACTTCTCTGTAAGGCCTTAAAAATGAGAGCTTAACAGTAGCGTCAGTGGTCAGAGTGGCATAAGGTCTCAGTGGATCTTAATAAGCAGACTAAGCTCCAGATCACATGTATTTCTCAGAGGTTTTAATCTGCAGTACGCTGACGTGAAACAACAAACCTCACCTCTGACACCTGTAGTATAGTGTACTATAGAGCATTTAATTGGAGGTAGTTGCTAGTAGTGTTTATTGAACTAGGCTATGTTCTTGCCATTCTATCTGAATTGGTTTTGTTTTCGTTGTATTATTGGACAAGGCAAGGCAGTTCTGTTTGTATAAGTGTATTTCATACACACATCAACTCAATGTGCTTTACATCATCCATAAGTAAAAGCATAAAGGACAAATATAACAAAATATGAATTGATAATAAAATCAAGAATCAGTGGTAGTGGTAGCTGCCTGACAATCGGTCAGCCTGGGTTTAAAACCTGGACCTGCGGTTGCGAGTCCATGTTCCATTGGACAAAACAAAAACAAAAGCCTCTGCTAACTACCAGTCATTTGACTTGAGTTAAAGTATCCAAACTATGGACACTTTTTGCAGATCCCAGAGAGCTGCTGTAGCTTGGCGCTGCAGATCCTGACCTCTGCAAGCCCAACGACGGGCCGAGCCGTCCCCTCAGAGGAGGAAGTGCAGCAGGGAATCCTCCTTCAGGAGGAGAAGAACAGGGACTCCCTCCAGTGAGTACCTTTTCACACACACACACACACACACACACACACACACACACACACACACTCTGGACTTACAAAACCAATGGGCACTGTCTATGAGTAGTGTTCTCTGCTCAGGGCAGTACTTGTCTGTGAAATTGCTTTGCATCCTTGAGGAAGAAAGGCAACTACATGAAACTGCCACTATATGTGTGCTGTTGTTCTTGTGCGATGTTGCTAAACACAAGCTAACAGTGGTTAAAATGTAGTTGACCTTTATGTAAAGCTAAAAAATCAGCTTATAGATCATACGTCGGGTGATTTTTGTTTCTTGTGAACGTCATCATATGCATGTCACCCTTCATATGTTTCAAACACTGATATTGTCTTACCCTACACAGGAAATACCAGCAGTTGGTCCATGATCTTCTGGACTGTGCGACCGACAGAAACCTGTAAGTGGATCTTTTTTTAGCTTGTATTGTGTTTCCGTGTGTGTGTGTGTGTGTGTGTGTGTGTATGACGAGAGGACCCAGCTGACCCAGTCTGTGTCCCTAGGCCCTGGAAGTTTGAGCACATCTCTATTGGATTCATGTCGCTGATGCTGAGGGACGACCACCCTCTCCCTGCCCCCGGCGTCCTCTTCTTCGTCAAGAGCCTCAACCACGACTCGCTTCTCGTGCGCAAGGTGTGCACTATCTCCTCTTCAAACAACTAACGCACACATCCTGTGTGAAATATCTGCATTGCCATTGCCTGTATGTTTGTGTACATATGTTTTATCTATTAGCTAATCTGCATCTTTTCCTCTTCCTAAGGTGGCCATCTCGGCAGTGGCTGGTATTATGAAGCAGCTGAAGAAGCCTCATAAGAAAGTGCCCGTCAGTGCCCATGAGCTCTGTGAGTTTCTGCCCAGCCACATCTCCGCTGTGCTCTGGACACACTTGCCCAGGGACACTATGCTGATGCAAAAATGAAATCGTTGCAGACTTGAGAATGCATACTATAGTAACCTCAAGCATGTGCACTCACTCATTGTCACTGAAATGGGTTTAACTCAATAGATGGCTCTGGAATAATATTTTTCCCCGGTCTCACATCTGTGTGTTTGTGTGTTTGTGTGTGTGTGTGTGTGTGTGTGTGTGTGTGTGTGTGTTTATCAGGTGATGTGCCTGTGTCCGATGAGATCATCGCCGGTGACCGGCCGGACAACCAGTGGCTCATGTATGACAGCAGCCGTTTGCCGCGCTCCCAGCAGGACTGGGACGAGTGCTGCTTTGTGGAGAAGACCCACTGGGGTTACTACTGCTGGCCACAGTAAGTACCCCCCCCCGCCCCCCACCCCATATTGACCCTTTCAAGAGAGTTCTATTATCAGCATCATAGTTGGCCCCACAAGACTTCCGTTTTAACATTCCATATGTTATCTTAATGCAGAGGAAGTAGATTGGGGCCCAAATAGATTATCCCACTTCCTCCCAGTTTCTCTCCCAACTCTGCTCCTCAGACTCTGGTACTGCGTATTATCCATATTCATATCCACATTCATATCAAAGAGCAGAAACTGATGGAAATGCGCTGTAGAAATATGCTGCCATTTCTTCTCATGTTTTACTCCATCCTCCATCCTCACTTGCCTGTGAGACGACACTTCAGAGTACATCAGGGGTCTAACGAGAGTTTCTCTATTGTCCTGCGCTCACAGGAAGCTCATGATGTACGCACCCGCAGAGGAGCAGCCCAAACAAAGCCTTAACAGGGAGGAGATGAATGAGGTACTGGTGAATGCTGCACTGACATACAAACACACAGATGTGCACTCACTCGTTCTCTAACACACAGATGTGCACTAACTCCTACTCCAACACACAGATGTGCACTAACTCGTTCTCCAACACACAGATGTGCACTCACTCCTACTCCAACACACAGATGTGCACTCACTCGTTCTCCAACACACAGATGTGCACTCACTCATACTCAAACACACAGATGTGCACTCACTCGTTCTCCAACACACAGATGTGCACTCACTCGTTCTCCAACACACAGATGTGCACTCACTCCTACTCCAACACACAGATGTGCACTCACTCATACTCAAACACATGATGTGCACTCACTCCTACTCAAACACATGATGTGCACTAGTGACACTAGTGACCGGAGATGCGGTGTTGAGTTCTGTTTGTTTGTGTCTCGTTGTGCCACTACAGAGGGAACAGATCATCTATGACCATTTCACTGACCCCGCGTTCATCAACCAGCTCATTCAGTTCCTGTCTCTGGAGGACCGCAAGGGCAAAGACAAGTTTAGCCCTCGCCGCTTCTGCCTCTTCAAGGTGAAGATCATCATGTAGCACCTCCACACACACACACACACACACACACACACACACACACACACTCTACATTCACACACACACACAATAGTTCTTTGGAGGCCGTTTTTGACAGGCGTGTGTGTGTGTGAATGTATTTCTCTCAGGGACTCTTCCGGAACTTCGGCGATGTCTTCCTGCCGGTGCTGGGGCCGCACATGGAGCGGCTGGTGGCCGACACCCATGAGAGCCCGCAGCGCTGTGTGGCGGAGATCATCTCTGGCCTCATCAGAGGGAGCAAACACTGGAGCTACAGTCAGGTACACAGGCACACACATGAGCCAACACACACTGATATAGATTGCATGCAAACACACACACAGATACATATGTGAATAATATGCATACATGTCTACAGCCACGGTAATCCCTGTTTGGCAACACGCTATTGCGGTAGTGAGTTCATGTCATTTATGTCAAAATTTCTTGGTAAAATATTACTCAGTCAGTTAAGTCTGCTGACTTCAGATGTGTTTGCCATTACAGGTGGAGAAACTGTGGGCTTTGCTGTGCCCAATGCTGCGCAGAGCTTTATCCAACATCACTGTGGAAACCTATGGAGACTGGGGCACCTGCATCGCCACGGCCTGTGTATGTGTGCCCAAGACGATAAACTTGGCTTAGCCATCACGCTGTTGTTCTGCTGTGTAAGCAGAGTTAAGAGGTGTGACGTTTTCCTTGTTGCTCTTGTTTGCAGGAGAGCCGAGACCCTCGTAAGCTCCACTGGCTGTTTGAGATGCTGATGGAGTCTCCAGTGAATGGAGAGGGAGGCTCCTTTGTGGACGCCTGGTGAGTCCACATTACCGCCTCCTCAAGCTAGTTTCACCTCAGAACTCAGACAATTATTCGACTAATCAAGAAAACAATTGAGAGATTAATCAACAATGACTTAATAACAATAATTGATAGTTGCAGTCATATTTATACAGTAGTGGACATTGTATTACTTACTATCCAGTAGCAGAATAAATGAATTGCCAGCAAAATATCATATCAAGTTTTAAATAGCAAAATATCCAAATGGGTCAAATGTCCAAATGTCCGAACAGTCACCGAACAGTCCTGTCCTCCTGTGTTTCCTTTCCTCTGGTCTGTCCAGCCGTCTGTACGTGCTGCAGGGAGGTCTGGCCCAGCAGGAGTGGCGAGTCCCGGAGCTCCTACACCGCCTGCTGCAGTACCTGGAGCCCAAACTCACGCAGGTCTACAAGAACGTCAGGGAGAGGATCGGCAGGTAAGACCAGCAAGCAGAGCTGTGAGCCCAAAGTAACACTGGACACCGTTAAACAAGAACAGGCATGTTTTATACGTACACGCAGGCACAGAGGCATAGATGCAATTCAAAATGGCTTATATGAATGACAATGCAGAAAGGTGGATGGTGGTGGAAGGAGGTGGTGGATAATGCAGTTGTGATTCTTAAATACCCTTTAACTGCAATTTATTATACGGCTCTTCACAATGCAAGTAGAATGCTCCATTGACTTGAATGGGATTTCCGAAAGTTCTAGCGTTCTAGCAAATCTAGCATTATTTCTTGGGAAAGGACCTCTGAAAACAAGAATGACCGCTGTCAATGGCAACGGAGTTTGTGCTTGGAACTTCATTCAAAAGTGAAAGCAGACGGTTGATCAGCTGTGTTCTAAAGAATGTTTGATTCAAGTTCAGCGTGTGTTGCGAACTATTTGTTTCTCAGCAAAAGCCACGACGAAACGGTAACAAATAAGTGTAAAGAGACATATCATGGAGTTTATTTTTTAGACCAGCCTCATCACTCGGGGTCTTTTGACTAAAGTCTCTCTTCTCTCTCTCTTCTCTCTCTCTCTCTCTCCCCTCTCTCCATATGTGGTTGTTCACCTGCTAGCGTGCTCACCTACATCTTCATGATCGATGTGAACCTGCCGCGCATTCACCAGACGGCGTCCCCGCGCACCTCAGAGTTCACCGAGCGCATCCTGGCTCGCCTGCGGCCGCTGATGGAGGGCGATGAGGAGATCCAGAACCATGTGATCGAGGGCGGCAGTGAGGGTGAGCAGGACGAGCGGACGCAGGCCATCAAACTCCTTAAGACCGGTAAGGCTCAGGTGTAGCATGACTATATGTACGGAATTCAGGACTCTCTCTCTCTCTCTCTCTCTCTCTCTCTCTCTCTCTCTCTCTCTCTCTCTCTCTCTCTCTCTCTTCTTTCTCTCTCTCTCTCTCTCTTTCTCTCTCTCTCTCATTCATATATATATATTTGTGTTTAATTTGTGTGTGATTATGTGTGGCTGCGATTGACTGTAACCTGTGTCTGTTAGGTTGGACCGATCTGTGTTTAATTCTGTGTTTCTGCACAATGTTATGTGCTGGCCTGAAGACTGTGTTGTAATGGATTAGCATTTGTCGGCGTGTGACCCGGTTGTTTGTGCGTTGCAGTGCTGAAGTGGCTGATGACCAGTGCGGGGCGCTGTTTCTCCTCGGCCACCTCTGAGCAGCTGCAGCTGCTGCCTCTCCTCTTTAAAGTGAGTAGCCCCAACATGGCTTTCCTTTGACCCACTCGCTCGCGTAAGTCACGCTCCCTGTCGATTTCACGCTCACGTGCCATGAGCAGTCAAGACGGTCTCACTCGTCAAGATGCTCTGTGGGCGCTCGCACGCGGCCTGGTGCCAGCCGTGATTGGCCATCGTCCCTCTCACCCCAGCTATAGTGTCCCTGTCTATGCCAGTCTCATCATGTGTTTGTACAGCCATGGCTCACTACACCTCTCTCTTTTTTTTCTTGCTCGTTGCTACACCCCTCTCTCTCTCTCTCTCTCTCTCTCTCTCTCTCTCTCTCTCTCTCTCTCTCTCTCTCTCTCTCTCTCTCTCTCTCTCTCTCTCTCTCTCTCTCTCTCTCTCTCTCTCTTTTTTTTTCTTCTTGCTCGTTGCTACACCTCTCTCTCTCGCTCTCTCTCGCTCATTACTACACCTCTCTCTTCTCTCTCTCTCTCGCTCTCTCTCGCTCATTACTACACCTCTCTCACTCTTCTCTCTCTTACTCTCGCTCATTCGCTCTCTCTCGCTCATTGCTACACCTCTCTCTCTCTCTCTCTCTCTCTCTCGCTCTCTCTCGCTCATTACCTCACCTCTCACTCTTCTCTCTCTTACTCTCGCTCATTCGCTCTCTCTCTCTCATTGCTACACCCCCCCCCCCCCCTCTTCTTCTTTCTCCTTACTCTTCTCTTGCTCTCATTTACATTAAACATTACATTTGGACAGCATGCCAACTTGTATGAACTGGGTGTATGAAATGAATTTAGCCTTGCCTCACTCTCTCTGTCTCACTGCAGATTGCTCCAGTGGAGAACGATGACAGCTACGACGAGATGAAGCAGGATGCAAAGACGTGCCTGACGCTCATATCCCAGGGGCTGCTCTTCATCGAGGACATCCCCCAGGTGCTCAGGGTCCTAGAGAAGGTGAGTCCCACGCTTCACTGCCCAGCGTCTCGCTCAGTCACTCCTGACTGACCTCTCTCTAAAACCTGCTGTTTCTGGGATGACTATAAAGCACACTCAGGTGCCTGTTAGACATGTTATAGTTCTACTGTATGTTATGTTTTTTTTTTTTTTTTTACATTTTGGATTTCGAAAAAGATTTTTGGATCGAAAGAGAAAAAAAGAAAGAAAATAAATTATGTATTAGTGTCTCATGAAGTAGGGATCGACCAATTATCGACCGGGCCGATTATTAGGGCCGATATTTAGCATTTTTATAATAATTGGTATCGATCATTTTTTCAAGCCAATACTGAAATGGATAAAGAATGAAACGCGCTACTTTGTCTATAAAGCTTCTCTCACTCCCTGCATTTGCTACTCTGTGGTCGAGAGCATTGTCCCGCCCACTACACCGTCTGATTTGTTAGTTAGCACGAATGCAGCCAATCAGGATCGAAGACTGAACACAGAGAAAGTTTAGAATTCTCACTAAGGGAAATTGTAGACTGGGCTTCAGCTGTACGGAGCTATTTTTCGAAGGTAAGGAAGGTAGGCCTACCTTACATTGCTGAAGTTGCAATGTGAATCACAATGATCTACAGTGAAGTTACAAAAACACCACTTTGTAAGCTATTGTCTCTTTGATCCGGATCAATAAGTAGCCTAAAGCACCCACCTCCTTCATTTAGCGAATTCCCGATTGATGCGGCATTATCCCTTAGGCCTACATAGAAGACAAGTCCTAAATTATGCGATAGCGAACGTCTAAAAGTCTAGTTGCTGCTTTTTGACGGACTGTCAGAAAAGACAGGCACCCAGGGTCAGCCGTAATTTAATCCGACCTGAACTAAATCGCGTCCTGAGCTGGCTATTACGTGCCTTTTAGGCTCACAGAAGTGTAGCTTATAGCCTACATATGGACACACATTGCATGCTTAAATAGCCTAAGAACTATTTTAAAACTGTTTTGTTAAACTATTCAACCGTAACACTTGCCATCACGCATGCACCTCTTCCTCTCCCTTTCCCTCTCTCGTGCACTCACACACACGATGGCAAAGCATCCTCTTTGTGACAGGTCCCTTACAAACACATAGCCCATTGTGTATGCCTATGAAAATAATTGCTATCACTCAGCTCTTGGATTAACATGATACACAGGATTTACACTTGTGATGCAAGTTGATACAATTGTGTATCAAAAGAAGAAAGAAAAGTCAGCTTTTCTTTTGAATGAAAATGTTCAGCATATTGCCATAGCCTAGGCTACTATCTACCCCCCTTTTTGACAACTGAAATATCGGTTTTACATATCGGTTATCGGCCTCCTGTTTTGGTAATAATTGATATCGATATCGGCCCTGAAAAAACCATATCGGTCGATCCCTATCATGAAGTGAAATAATGTTATAACTTTTCATTATAAATAACTTTTTAAACATTAATTGGGAGTAACATTTAATATATTAACCAACACCTTGCATTATTGCCTGCACAGCTGTATTTTTCTTTGTGCTTTTTTGATGTTGACAGCGTGTGTGTGTGCGTGTGCGTGTGCGTGTGCGTGCGTGTGTGTGTTTCAGATTGCGGGCAGCAGTTCGTGGCATGCGCGCTACACGGTGCTTAGCTATCTGCAGATCATGGTGTTCTACAACCTGTTCACCTTCATGAGCGACAGGAAGGCTGTCTGTGACGTGCGAGCGCTGGTCATCCGACTGCTGGCGGACGAGCAGCTAGAGGTGAACACACACACACACACACACACACACACACACACACACACACACACACACACACACACAAGCGCATATATATATATATATGCACACAAATACATGCACAGCTGCAAATGCAAACACAAATTCCAAATTCCACCCATCACCCCCATACACACCACATGCATTACCAAAACATATATAAACATGTAATCGTTCACATACACACGCATATCATGCGGACGTAAATTACACCTTCATACTCACCCACACACTATATTTGAACACACACATATAGGTACATGAGTTTCAGGTAGCAGTTGTATTGACGGGAGCTGAAGAATAGAGCTATTTCTAGACGACATGCAAACAGACATTACAATGCAGACGGCGTGATTGATCTGTTGTCGGACATACTTTGCCTCAGCATTGACACAGACAAATGGTGTGGTCACTACCAGGATGGACTCGTAGATAATGTTCTATAATTCTGAGCTCTTGAAGGAGAGTTGTGGGAAAGCGTTTACGTACATAGAGGGCTTATGTGAGGGGCCACATAGCATTGATGCAAATTGATGAGGTATGCAGCTGCTTGCGTATGTATGTGGGCGTGATGCCAGTGTGTCTGCCGTCTTTCTGTCCGTGGTTCTGTCCGACTCTCCCTCTCTCCATTTCTTTCTTTCTTTCTCTCTCTCCCTCCCTCATCTGTATTTTTTTCAGTGATTCAGCACTCCCCCTCCGCTCCAGTGTACTTCCTTCCCTAGCACATTCTCTCTCCTTGTTTTTTTTTTTTAACTCCTCTCTTGCTGTTTCCATAGCAACCCCCTTGGCTGCAGGGTTATTCTGTTGCCATGGCGATCGGCTTTCAGATTTGCACTGAGGAGAGGAGGGGTGGTGTGTGTGTGTGTGTGTTGGGGGGGGGTGTAATAGGGGAAAGGGGAAGGTAGCGTTCCCCCCATCCCTACCCCACTACCTTTTCTCTCTGTCAAGACAAAACAGAAGAGGAAAATGGGGTGGGGGGTCACACTGTTACCGGTTGCCTCACCCCCCATCATCCATACATCTTTTCCTTGGTGGATATTTGACGCACGCTCCCCCGTGTACACAGAAGGTGAATCAATACAGAGCCCCTATGCGTAAGCTGTATACTATAGAGCTGCAACAGCAGTGCTGGCCATACCTCTCCACTGCACCCGAGGAGAGTAATTGGGTTGTCGTCATCTCCGCTACAGGAACTGCACCTTAAGCTTCTGTTGTGAACAGGTTAACCCAAGTTACATTTTCCACCAGACTGATAGTAGCATATCTGTAAGTGCATTGATCATTGATAGTCAGTTCCCCTTCGTATTGGTGAGAGAGAGAGAGAGAGAGAGAGAGAGTTTTGTATTACCATTGTAGTAAAACTTCTTTGCAGACTCTTTTCAATAGAAGACTCTTTTCAAGAAAACTCTCCTCCAACACAACTCCTGAGATGATGCTCCATTGTTACATGACCCCCCCCCCCCCCCCCCCCTTTTCAGTGTTGTGTAAAGAAAGCCGAGTGCTTCAGATGGCTTGCGGTACCTCACCCTGGTTGCATGGCTCCTCTCTCTCTTTCTCCATCCTGTGCCCACTCTTTTCTATTTTCTCCCTCCCTCTCTGTGACATTGTTATCTCAAGGTTTTTTTTTCCTTTCCCTCCCAAATGTTCCATGAGTCTCTGAAAAGCACTAAGGAGAGCAGCATCAATAATGTATAACCAGGAGCCAAGAAAGACTATTCTAATGTCAGAGCACCGTAGGAGGAGAAGTGGGGACCAGGAGGTTGTGGGAGATTCTACTCATCAGTTTTTGTGTCGTTCATTTATCCTTCGCTCATCAGTCAGCAGTGCATTTACTTCTGTCTGTGAAAACCTTGCTGTCCTCTTGTAGGGAGATCCATTTCTCTTTCCTGGTACCTTGCTGGCTTTGTCTTTTAGTCTCTCTCTTTCTCTCTGATAATTTATTAGGGTACTTATCGAAGCTAATAAAAGTGAATGAGATTTTTTTATGCATAGCAAGGTGATAAAGGGGACAGTTACCACGGTGTTGCATCATTACACAGTGCGGAATGTACCAAACATAGAGGGCACCAAACATTTTCCAAACCAAACACTGCGTCCTGTTCATTTTGAGCCTGCCAGGCCTGCAGCGTGTTTTCTTCGGAGCCTTGTTTCATGTGCACCGCCATCTCGCTCCTCTGTTGTAGGTGAGAGAGATGGCGGCCACCACCCTCAGTGGCTTCCTCCAGTGCAACTTCCTGAGCATGGACACCGAGATGCAGGCCCACTTTGAGGCTCTCAGCAAGACTCGACTGCCCAAGCGCAAGCGGCGGGAGCTGGGCTCAGCCGTTGACCTCATCCCCTCTGCCGGTAATGCTCATGTCCCACTTCACGCCTAGGGGCTTTCCCCTGTCATGTAGAGATTGTGGGGGTTGTTTTAAATAACATTCGGAAATTCTCCTCAGTATCTTGTGTGGGTACTCTCAATTTTCTCAATCATTTGTAAAATCCTTATTTGTTAATCTTAGTTTATGTGTGTGTGTGTGTGTGTGTGTGTGTGTGTGTGTGTGTGTGTGTGTGTGCGCGCATATGCGTATGTGTGTGTGTGTGTGTCTGTGTATGCATGAACTACAGACTTGGTGCGTCGGCATGCAGGTGTGCTGGGCCTGAGCGCCTGCATCCTCTCCAGCCCGTACGACGTGCCCACCTGGATGCCGCAGCTGCTCATGGACCTCAGCATCCACCTAAATGACACCCAGCCCATAGAGGTGAGGAGCAACAGGGACCCACAGGGCAGCACAGGGCAGCAAACTCCTGTTGATCTCACCCGTTTTAGCATAGCAGGATGTTACCACTATTTAGATATTTCATTTTCCAAAACAAGAAAAAAAACTCCAAGGCACTGTCAGTTTGAAAATAGTTAAAGAGCCTTTATTTCTATGGCTTGTTTATTTTAAGCTTTTTTAAAAAAAAAAAACACGTTTCAGCATTAAGTCTTAATCATGACATCAACATTTTGTGAATACATTTCACTTTGTAGGAGCTGCTTGACTGTTGTCTTTTGAGAGATATTGAAAAATAAATGTCAGAATCACTTAAAACTAGACCATTACTCTTTGGGATTAATAACTGAAAGTCAATGTATTTTGCTGACTCTGTGTGTGTGTGTGTGCAATTAGATGACTGTAAAGAAGACGCTGACCAACTTCCGTCGGACACATCACGACAACTGGCAGGAGCACAAGCAGCAGTTTACAGACGACCAGCTGGTGGTGTTGACGGACCTGCTTGTGTCCCCATGCTACTACGCATAGTGCTTAGGTATGCTGCACAACCATCAGACCCAACACACAAATGAGTTCCCCAAATCACTGTTCAGCATTGTTTATGGAACAGATCAAACAAGTGTAAAATTCGCATACACACGTACAATACATACAACGTGGTAAAAAATGAGTGGCACGTGCTAACCCTCTAACACTTTTCTTTTCTTTTCTTTTCTTTTGCTGGTCTAGAATGTGAAGAAACTTTGAAGTTGTTTTGTTTTGTTTTCTAATGGACTTGTGTTAATCGACTGAAGAGGAGTGTGGAGATGACCTTGCCTCTGCGTCAGCACTGGTCAGACTAGCTGCTGAGAGACCACACCAGCACTTGTGATCGTGATCGGCAGAATCATTTATGACAGCTTCAAATACACAAAAGAGAGATGATCTGAATGTTTCTAAACCCTAGCAATAAATTGATATTTTTTCTATATACTTAATATTTAAGGATTATGCAAAGCAGGGGTACAAGACCTGCAATATGTAACATGCTGTACAGTTTTTTCTTGATCTGATATTGTGAATTTGTGTGCGTGCGTGTGTATCTGTGTGTGTGTGTGTCTGGATGTTTGTGCTCAGTTGAGTGCACAACAGTGTTTTGTCAGTAGATCCAACATGTATGGATTTTTGAGCACAGTGTTTTGCAAAGACCTCACAGCTGACATTGAATTTGTGGGCATCTTCAGTTGTTAAACTATTTGTATCAAGTCATTGGTATGCATACTGTACATGTGACTATACTGTATTACATGTGTATATATTAGAGAGACACAAGTAGAAGCTACAGTATTTATTTATTGATATGAAGTGCAATATTAGGAAGAACTGCTGGTGTTTTTCTTCTTTATTTTTTTGTTTTGTTTTGAGAATGATTTGCAGGTTTAGTTTGATGACGGTTTTAGTAGATTCAGCATGAGCTGCATGCTGTAGAGAGGGCGGTTTACCTCAGTGATAAGCTGAGAAAGCATGCCACTTGTGGTGAGAAATGTTTTCTAAAAAAAGGAAAGAAAAAAAACATCACAAATGTATGGGTAAACCATATAAATGTCCAAATGACTCCCATTGAACTTCCCAAAGTACTTGGCATTTTTTATTATTATTATTATTATTATTATTATTAACTAATAATAATCACAGTGAGATCACTTCATTTCCTGTTTGCGACTTGCAGAAAACACAGAAAAGTGTGTTTAGTTTAGTTTCCGACAAGCGCATTGTGTAGGTTAGTGCCAAAACCAGTTTTCAGAGGTTTTGTTTGTTTTCTCCCTTTTTAGAATCACTACCACAATTTGCTTTTATTTTAAATGAAAACCGATTATAAATGTGTTTGTAATAAAGAACTGTATGGCAGATTATGCGTGTTGTGTTTTTTTCACTGTTTATTTTTACATAAAGTGTATGAGTTAATTGAGGGTAGTTTTAACTTCCATATGTTCTAATCTACAACCTTTTAAATGTAGGCCAGTTTGGAGTGATAAAACTAGGGTGGGGTAGGTTATGTTTTCCACTTTTACAATGGTTTATTATAAAATAAAATGAAATTGAAATCCTTTTTGAAGTTGAAATCTTTGTGCTATAGGGAATTTCCCACAATGACCACTCAACAACTAGGCCTACTCCATATTACACAGAATGTTTCGAGATTCATAGATAATGCGCAAGTAGATAAGACACATTTATGGCTGTTTGTGATTTCAGCCTTGATGAAGTGGTTTAATGAGCATCCAAAGAGTTCATTAAATGTTGTCTCCGACCTAATTGAATATTCCCTGTGGGCTATCCAGTCTGCTTCAACAGTGACCAACGCCAATGTCACTTGCCTTATTGGTCTTGTACAATGTTGTGCAAGACCATAGGCAACCACCAGATCTAAACTGTCATAAGCCGACACCTCGCATAGAAAACTATCCTGTCTTGAAGGATGTTCTCGCTGATTTTTCCTCGCCCCTGTGACTTTCTCTCTTTGTTTTTCCATCTCTTATCTCACATGAACGCGCTTTCAGTCTCGAGCAAGGAGTAGGCGATTGTCAATACGGAGCCCTACGTGTGCGTCGGCAGTGACTTCACATACCCTCATTTCGTCTCGTAGGCTATCATACGTTGTTGTGTGCTAAGGCTGAGAAGCAGGATTGGTGCTGACATTTGTGAAGAATTCGGATGTGTTGAGTCGTGAGCAACAATGCTTTAGGTGAGTTAATGCAATAGCGACACGTTAGAAACAGTCTATGGTTAGAAACATGTATAGCCTACGGTTGCGTGTGTGTGTTTTTTTTCCCTGAGATGTGCAGATATATCTATCAGTTTGCCCTATAGGGGCAAACTGATGCCGACTTATTTTCTTACTGCGGTTTTCTAGTTCACAAGGTTGCAGTTTTCTTGTTTGCATGTAACGGCTGTGATGGGAATAAGGTTTGGTTAATTCGTTCAACAATGACATCACATGTCTGATCGGCTACATGTTTGCTCTTGCTCTACATTAAGCGTGAGAACCATATCGAGGGATAGGCTATGAGAACCTACTGAGCTGCAGTGACGTGCCTGTATCTCGCATGTCTAGTGTAGAAAGGTGCAGATTAGATATTAAAAAAAAAAAAAAAAAAACATCAAGTCATACGTATTTTTTTAATGATGGAGAGTTCATTCTGAAATTCTTGTCACTAAGACAAGTATGCCAATTAAAACAAATTTACCAATGCTATTAAAAGCCTAATATTTCATGGAATTGCATCTCAATGTGGGGAGTGAGATTTTATGTTTATCTCATGGTATTCCTGTCCACTTCATCAGGTTTGTGATGGCAGCCTCCTGAAGCAGTAGACCTGGTTGTGTGGGAGGAGGTGTTTACAGTTACCACTGTATTGGATGATGGCAGTAACTGTGAGGCCTTGATCCTCATCAATTCCCCATGTGTACGATGAATAGCACAGTATGGCCCCTGGACCTGGCTGAGGTATCAAGACGCCAGCTATTCAACAGCAGCCTGCCAGGTCCAGGCTCCTCTGGCAACTGGGCTCTGATTCACAAGGCCACTCTGACCTCCTGCTCCCTTCTCCTCATCCTCATCTTCTCTCTGGGCTCCTACGGCAACCTTGTGGTGTTCCTCTCCTTCTTCGACCCGGCCTTCCGCAAGTTCCGCACCAACTTCGACTTTATGATCCTCAACCTGTCCTTTTGCGATCTGTTCATCTGCTGCGTGACCGCTCCCATGTTCGCGCTGGTGCTCTTCCTGGACGCTGGTGGGAGCAGCAGTGCCGGTGGTGGTGGTGGGGTCTCCAAGGGCTTCTGTTTCGCCTTCCACCTGACCAGCTCGGGCTTCATAATCATGTCCCTGGAGACAGTGGCCGTAATTGCTCTGCACCGGCTCCGTATGGTCCTGGGCCAGCAGCCCAACCGCACGGCCTCATTCCCCTGCACCATAGCACTGACCGCTATGCTGTGGACCTCCAGCTTCACCTTGGCCATGCTCGTCACCCTGCGGGCCTACCCCCGCAGCGCCGGACCGTGCCTGCCTCACTTCGGACTGACTGGGAACCGGGCCAAGGTAGTGCTGTATGTGTACCTGGCAGATTTTGCCTTCTGCGTGGCGGTGGTGGCAGTCTCCTACCTGCTGATCGCCCAGGCGCTGAGGAAGAACGCCCAGGTGCGGAAGTGTCCCATTATCACAGTGGACGCCACCCGGCCTCCGCCTCCACCGCCCCCGTTCATCGCCTCGGGCCTGGAGGCCATGCAGTGCACCGTCCCGGTCCCTTCCCTGTACCGCAACCAGACCTACAACAAGCTGCAGCACGTTCAGACCCACCCTTTCGTCAAGAGCGCCAACCAGGTGCAGCTGGTGCCAGGGGCTGCCCAGGGGGCCACCAGCTGCCAGCTGGTCTCCACCGTCAACCTGGCCACGGCGAAGGACTCCAAGGCCGTGGTGACGTGCGTGGTGATCGTCATCTCTGTGCTGCTCTGCTGCCTCCCCATGGGCGTATCGCTGGCCCAGGACGTCCTGTCGCCCGAGAGCAACTTCGCCCACTACCAGTTCGAGCTGTGCGGCTTCGCCCTCATCTTCCTCAAGTCGGGCATCAACCCGTTTGTGTACTCGCGCAACAGTGCCGGGCTGCGCCGCCGCGTCCTCTGCTGCCTCCAGTGGCTGGCGCTGGGATTCCTGTGCTGCAAGCACAAGACGCGGCTGCACGCCATGGGCAAGGGCAGCCTGGAGGCCAACCGCAACAAGTCCTCGCACCACGAGACCAACTCGGCCTACGTGCTCTCACCCAAGCCCCAGCGCAAGCTGGTGGACCAGGCCTGCGGGCCCAGCCAGTCCCGTGTCACCATGGCCAGCCCCAGGACCATGGGCGGCGGCGGTGGTGGTGGTGGTGGTGGGCGCATGCCCCGGCCGCCCAGCACGTCCACGCCAATCAACACGCGCATCGAGCCCTACTACAGCATCTACAACAGCAGCCCCTCCGCCGGGCCTAGCTCCCCCACCAACAGCCTGCAGCCCGTCCACTCGCAGACCATGGGCTTTGCCAAGTCCTACATGGCCATGCACTACCACACCCACCAGGAGGTGCTGCAGGACCTGGAGAGCACCACTGCCCAGCAGATTCCCGTGCCATCCGTCTAAAGGACTGACAGGCCAACTACAAGAAGAAGGAGGAAGAGCTTGATGTGGCTACTCATCCCAAAGGCATCTTCCTCTCCTGGGCCTGTCACAAGTGATTTAAAAATGGACCTGAAAGACAAGGTAGTACAGCACCTGTCTGCCCTTTTTTTACACTATAACAGGCTTTTTCTTGTTGAGTGTACACTAAGGAGGGAATTAAATTAAGAATTAAAGAGAATAAGCAGAGCTAAACACACTGAAATTGTGTATAGTTTGTGTGCTTGTTTTATGTATGATTTCAAAATGAAGACACACCACTTTGGAAACAGTCCGTTTTGAAAGAGACTTAAAAAGGTGCTGACTATCCTAAAGGGTGATTGACAGGACTGAGCAAATTATATTTTTACATTGACATGACATTTTTCATATTGTAATATTTAGACAGTCCTATTCTTCATGAAAATACTGTACTTGTGGAAGTATCATACATTTTCTAAAACGTATTAAATGTTTTGCAAGTGCACTGTATACCTATTTTACTGTTCCTTATATCTTACTAGCAACATATATAATATCCTTACATGATAAATCAGACTAGACTGACATTTCTAAACTCTTATTTTGCAAGAAAAGCTAACCATAATCCATAGGAGCACTACGCCATCTGGTGGCTCTCTTTGCAGAAGAGAGCCACCTGGTGGACAATTCTGCAAGACTCCTGTCAGGTTGGTTGCATAACCTAAGTTGTCAATGTCAACTCAGGGTAGAAACAATTAAATAACCCAGCACTCAAATCAAAGATCTTTGGTAGAACTAGTCAAAATTTACACACAGATATTTAATAACTCCAATCCGAACAGCAAGAACACAAAAATGATGGAAAAAATATGAGGTACATTAAATCATATTTATTCATCAATTTATTTTGTTTGTACATCTTTGCATCACCTACACCATAGTAATAATCCCAGTGTAACTACCACTGCCTGGAACTCCAGTGGTTTATCTGTTTTTCCTTAGGTAGGACATCACCTACAAAACCAATATATTTTTTTACAATAAAAAAACAACCTACATTTAAAAACCAATCATGCTGATACCCCTGGATATACTTTGTTACCTCAGTGTTCATAGCATTTCTTGCAAACACAGAATTTTAAGCGGTCTTCAGTTCTTACTGCGGAAAAAAAAATTCATCCATCTTCATTTAATGATTTTAAATTGATAAAAAATAAGTGCAAATGCTGATGTTAAGCTTTTAAATCAACAGAAATTTGCTAAATAAGTTAAGAAAGGATTGGAACAGCAAAAGGAGAAACAGTGCTGCTCTGGTTACTTCCTGTAAGACCTACCAGAAGCCTTTTCTTTGTCTCAGTGAGCCTCAAACTTAATTAACCCGATGGAAATGTTACTGGTGATATGGAAGCATCATGTCCATTTGGATGAAGACTTATCAACTGCCATATTGTTACTTATGCACACACACACACACACACACACACACACAAAAACACACACACAAACACACACACACACACACGGCTGCCTGCCTGGGGAGGGATGAGAGCACACAATCCGAAAATTGCCAAGTGGTGCTGTTTCATTAAGGCCAGTTTGGCTAGTTCACACCACCTCTGTTCCACTTCTCTCCTCTCCTTTCTTCTCTTGAGCGTTTCAGCCAGGCCTAGATAAAGCCTGAGTACTCCATTTCAGTAACACTCCTTCAGAACATTCTTCTTCTCCATCTATCCGTGTCCATGGTAACATAAGTCTAAAGTCTCTTCCTATTCGCTGTTTGTTAGCTTGGAAGAGACAGCAGGCCATTGTCATCAGCAGTATCCAGGATCTTGCAAATAACTGGGGACTCCACCTGATCAGTAAAAAACACAACATTGAAAACATATCAGTTCATTTGCATCAGTTCACCACTGCTGATATCACCAAGTGCTTTCTATAGCAACAAACAACATATTTCAGTAACCAGATCAGCTCCAGTAGTGTTTTTGCTCACCCCAAGTATGTATTGACAGGTGTTTGGCTCCAACAAGTACACCGTGACAGCGTGGGGAGATTCTGACTCTTTGCACCTGAAAGTGAGCCATAGATAACAGTCAGCAAACATTCTCTCACTCTCTCTCAAACACATGCACACCTGCACAAACAACCATTTGTGAAAATGGAACTCACTTTAGCTTTACAATGACCTGTCTTGGCTTCCCAGTCAGGTCACACACATCCCCATGCCCATAGAAGTGTGAGACGGCTCTAAAAGAGAAGACAATAAATATATACACATACACAGTCATCCTTCTTTTTTTAAATGTGTGTGTGTGGAAATGCTAAATGCAATCTCCCTATAACAGTAGAGATTGCATTCAGCATCTTTACAGAGTGATTATGATCGCACTTATCAAACAACCGTAAGCAACCACCTCATCTCATAACTAACACCGCATACATGCAAAGGAGAAGAAGGAAGAAAAGAAAATAGGGATGGCTCCAGGGGGGGCAAGAGGAGAAGTGCATACTTGACTTTCTGCAGGCCTTCTTCCTTCAGCAGATAGGAGCGTGCAGCATTCTTCTTTGCCCAGTCCAGATGTTCCTCAGGGTTCCAGTTCCCCACCACCACTGTGCTCTTGCCCTGCTCCTTGTCCTAAAAGACCACAGTACAATGGCGGTCATGCTCAAGAAACTATTCACTTTGAAGGGCCATCCAATACATTGAGAAAAGACATGTGACGGATCTGCCCGGTGGTCAGGGCAATGAAGTGCTATCCTACTCCCAGTCATGTATTTGTGGGTAAGTTTCGTCAGAGTTTGCAGTTATGAGACGAGTAATCATTCAAGTGCATCAGAAAAATATGATAAGTGAACAATCAGTTAACATACTTTGAACATTACACTCAAAGATGCTTACCTCGTGATATTGATGGACATGTTTGCCATAACAGAACTCATACTTCCACCACCCAACGCCCTGGAGCAGAAAGGGGTACATTTCGATTTTCAGTTTTCAGTTTCAATTTTCAGAGTGTGTTCGACTACAGATTGAAGTATCTACTACACCAGTGTTCCACAAACTTTTTTTATCTTATGCTACACTATTGACTATGAGAAGATCTCAAGGCACACCAACCACCATGATAATATTAAGCATACCAAAGCCACAACATAGGTTTGTTTATTGTGCCCTGCCCAACCCATAGCTCAAGCATGATTGGACACAACCATGTGTCCGTTGCTTCGTTTTAATTTTCTTTTTTTCTGTTCAAAAAGGGGTGGGTCATCTTCATGGTCAGGCATCCTTTTTATGTATTTATACAGTTTTTGTCAGTGCCTTTCAGCTATAATACAGCATGACGTAGTGGACAACAAGCTGTTAGTTGCATGAAAGTGTAACATTCCTTGACCAATATAGGCCTAAATGGTATCAATAATCAAGATTGTGTGAAATGTGCAAAATGAAATGATTATTAAAAATTACATATTATTTTTTTTCTGTGGCACACATGTGCAGCCCTCACGGCACACAGTTTGGGAAACACTGTAGTAGAAGACTTACCCCATGCAAACAGTAGGAGCCACTAAGGAACTCCTTAATCAGCTGCTCATCCGTCAGCCGAGAGATGTGAGTGGTACCCACGGCCACCTGAGACTGCCCCCCGACAGCCATGGGCTTATGGGTCGATGTGTAGGCCTCCTCTCGGACAGGAGGCGCCTCCTGCTCAAACAAAAAATGGGTGAATGAATGAGAAATAGATTTCAGACTGAATAAATGACATACTCCTCTGTCCAGAACCCAACTTGAATATTTGTGAAATTATTAAGTCCACCTCAAACCACGTCAGCTAGTTCAGTATATATTTTGCCTACCAGTTGTTAATTTCAGAATATTGCCAGTTCTGAACTATTTTAAAGGACCAACATGGGGATACATGGGTAATTCAGTAGTGGAATACAACTATGGATCAAGGCACAGTAGGTGAAAATGTTACAACAAGAAACATTCCAATTGCCGAATCAACATTCAAGTACAAGTTCAACATTCAAAGTGAGGGAGAAACGGTTGGATGGACGCGTTGACCCAGGAGGCGTTCTCCGCTCTCCCTCACCTCTTTCTCGGTGGTGGAGGAGCCAAAGGGGGGCTTGAGCAGGTCCTGCTGCTCCTGGTCCAGCTTGGAGAGGCGCTGTGGCCTGAGAGGCGAGCCGGACAGAGCCTGGCAGAAGATGGCGTTTACTGGCGAAGACTTGAACCTGGAGCACAGGGGCATACCAGCAGGTCAATGTAGACATACAGGACCCTAATTTAAATGCTGGGCAAAGCGCAGAGTCAGTCTATGAGTTTTCAATGACATCAAATTTCATGACATCAAATGGCGTGAGATGGCTTCTTGGTGGCAATGTAGTTACCTGTATTTGGGGTGTAAGCAGAGTAGAGGTGTGAGCACCACCACCTCATACTCGCAGGTGGTGACCTCAGCAATGGAGAGGATCTCGTGCTTGGCCTCGGGATGGCACACGTACAGGACAGTGGTGGAGCGCGGCTTGTTCTGCTTCAGCGAGCAGGGTGTCCCGTCAGACATCGCTACAGGGTAGTATGGTGTCAGCTGGCCCTCAATGTTCTTAGTGAGAACCTGTTGAGGTCACAGTAATTACATTCAGTGATTGGGGGAATAGGAGACTGACAGAGGAATTACACCACTGACGGGTGAGATGAGTGAAGTTGGCCCAGAAATAATGATTTCTTCGGCTGTTTCGCTACTACTTTTGCTGCATACTCACGGACCTCTTTATCTTTCGCAGATGACGATTCCCCACCTGTTTCAGATTCCGATTCTAAAAAATGTATAATAAATATGTCATTATCTTTCTCCTTGCTCAGTGTTTATTTCACTGAGTGACCACATAACAACTCAGGGAAAATTAGGTTTGAGCAGACATACAGTGTACTACACTTGCCTGTTAAAGGATCAGTGCTCTTCTTCAGCAGGTTTCCGAGGTAGTACTCCTGAACATTCGTCTTCTAGGCAAAACCAGAAAATGTTATTCTAAGGTAATCAAGCCACTTTCCCCTTCTTTTAGTCTCGTTTCCATTTCATTACATTTTTTTTGTAACCAACTTTAACTTATGAGCACCATCCCACGCTAAAAGAAAGCAACTTGTTGTGAGCTGACCTGGCCTGTCTCCTTCTCTTCATGGTACTGTCTTACGTGTTTCCCATGGCACACCTCATATGTCCAGTATGACTCAAGCTGCGAAGCACACACAGTTAGCATTCATGTGCAGAGAGCAGATCTCTAAAGCATTGTGTAAACTCATTATATATATATTTATTTATAAACAAATAAAATGATATCTATCAAAATGATTATCAGTCTATTAGTCTCCACCCTTATTTGAAAATACAATGCAGTTATCTTGGAAGTGAGTGAAGCATGAGAGACTAGACAGTGTAGATAGAGTAGAAAAGAGGAACTATATTGACCCTGTATGAGCAGCTGCTCTGCTTGAATAACGGATCAAGAAGAGCATCCGGATTAGGGCCATTGTACTCCCTTTCGTCATTCTGAGGGAGAAAATTTTCAGATTTTCAGATTTATTCATTTAGCAGACACTTTTAATCCAAAGTGATTTACATATGTCAATTATATTACCAGGGATTACATTGTACCCAGAACAATTTAAGGGGTTAAGTGCTTTGCTCTTCCACTTCAACAGTGGAAGCCGGGACCCTCAACTATTCAGACTACTGCATGCTAGCCCAGCTCCTTAACAACTACACTACCACTCCCAGAAAGAGTGTAATTTCAGTTTTTGACATTTAAAAAAATCTAGTTGAATGTGTTGTACATGTTTTAACGTTCAATTTTTTATGCAAGGAACACATGTCAACGCCTACACCAGTGGGACTTTCAATTACCTCATCTCCACCTGTTAACGAAGGCAGTAAACATTTGTATTTCTCCTTTTCCAACGTCGTCATAATAACAAAGTCATCCTCTTTGTAGAGAACCCCTGATGCAGGCTGTGAAACACAAGTAAGGTCAGTAAGGGTCCATACATACAGGGAGCATACAATCCCACACCAGAGTGCTTTATTAGCTTTATTTAACCTGAAACATCTTTAATCTACATCACACCATGGCCAACAGTCTATTAAAACAGCAACTTCACTGGGACAGCAGTGTTAGCCACTGTGTTTACGTTACATACCAAAGTCAGCTTCGAAATGATCGCTAATCTCACAACACTACGTTGGGTGGCTACAATTATATTTTCGTACCCCCTAACTTTTTATAAATTGGTTGGGATAGTTGTAAGGAAATTAAGTTACTTTAGATAAGTCCATGTCATCTGGCTAACAAGCTAACATTAGCTCGCTTCCAAGGATGTTTGTTGCTACTGTCAACCTGCTAGCAGCTAAGCATCCCAAATCGTTCACTCATTAATAACTGGTCGACAATTTATGATATCTGGACCTCCAACACAACATTACCAGGTTGACGTCTGCACCAGGCCAGTTGATTTTGAATGGGATTTCATCAGTAAATGAAGGGTAGCCTCCTCCCCTGTTCGCCGAAACACTGAAACAAACCCCCAAGACCCGAACGACAAATACGAAAAACGGGTGATTTGAGTGCATCGCTCCGTATCCTATACGGTGCTGTGGTCACGTTACTATCCCCGCATGGAAGCACAATGCACGGTCAAAAACGCTGGATGCACTGCAACAGTTCAATATACACTAGACAGGCAGTCAGTCAGATAGTGGGGTGGTTGGTGGTTGTGTGTATGTTCGGTGTCTGCAGATTATTTGACAACAGAAGTAGAAGGAAGTGAGTCGATAGGCTGCCACGTCCCTTTCCGGGAAGTTTCGATGAGCGTGAAAACGGCTATTAAGAGACACAATATAATGTCAAAATAAACCGGAAACTAGAAATCGTAATTTCCTTTCTCGATGCCCTTATTGTTTCTTTATTTCAAAAACAGCAGATAAGCCTGTCTATGAGATAAGCTCATATTTCCAAGGTGCATTGTATGATAGCAATGATGACATTTGCTCCAGGCAATTATTTTCAAACGTGGAGGTAGGCTAGGCTAATTCATATTTTATCCTTCATACTTCACATATAAGCTCTGCACTTTCAAGAAATGTTTAAAGTCTCATGTTCACCTTGCACTTAGGCCTGATTAATGGTCTCAGAGAGCTATGTTTTTTGTTGTTGTTATTATGAAAACGTAAAAAGAAATGAACTTGGTTCCAACACGCCATATCCACCATTTTAGTGAATTTTCATAAATCCTTTTTTCCCATTTTGTTTTCCAAGTAATTTCAGTAGAACTGTAATTAGATATTGTTATTTGATATATCTTTTCTCAATCAAAACAACACAACTGCAATTTGATTTCCTATTTCATTTCATAGGCTATTACCTGAAATACACAATTAAATAGCATAGACTTTTTTAATGTTTTTTAAAATGGAGATATAGCCAGTGTTTCTCACATAATTGAATTCCATTTGTGGTGGTTGGTTTGCAGAATTAGCTTGAATACAACAGTTTTTAACAAATTAGCACAGTGTGGTTATGATGCTAACCAGGTTTAAGCACAATTTAGTGCAACCTGGAAAATCATTGTGTGGTGGTCAATGTTGATATTGTGGTGGGCCGCCACAAATAAGTCAATGTATGGGAAACACTGATAGCGTTTTGGAACCAAACTCTTAAAATATTTTCATATATTTGATATTGTTGTCATTATTAGGCTACTGTTTTGCTTGATGTAGGCTTTTCGACATTATTTTAAACTATTTGGCCTATTACAATGTAATTTATAGGCTGTAGGCTAAGCTACTGTAGCCAAATATGTAAAAAAAACCTATTGTTCACAGTTTTGGGGAAAGTATTCTCTGTATTTTTAAAATACATAGGCCTACAGTATATATTGATACAAATTAGGCTACATACAAAAATGATAAGGCTACAAATTACAATATACTATTTTGCATTTCAAATATTTAAAAATATATAATATTTATAAATATATTACTGAATACATGCATGAAATACTGCCCAACCCTGCTAATAACAAAGAGGTCACACTGTGCCAGAGAACTGGCCATCTGAGCATTTGGAGAATAGGAAATAAATAATCACACACCTGATGATTGTGAAATATTATATACAAATCATGCAAAATATGCAACATGCTTCACTTGGGAGATTTTGCACACTGCACACTTTTGCATAGTAGCCTATTTAGCTGTGTGGAGAAAAAAATAGTTTGGGGTGAATGATATAAATTCATGTTTTAGACGCTGAATGTGAGTTGTATGCCTTCCTTAGTGGGGGATAGCGGGAATAGATTAGATTACTGTATGTGTCCAAAGCTCCCCTCATGGCTGAAGCGTGTTTATAAGAAATAATAAACCAAGCCAAAACATTTCTCAAACACATGTTCAACTTCAAAGTACTGTGTGGGTGACTCATCACTAAGGCAGGCATATTCTATATAAAACTGCATTCGGGGGTGGCTGGTCTCTTCTCATTAGAATTTCAGATAAATGTCTCTCTTTCCCCGATAGCCAGCTTGCTTGTGCAAAGGAGTCGCTGTGAGAGCTCACGGAGGAAAGTGTCAGACTACTGCTCAGACAGTTTAATGGGAAATGAGCTTGCTGGAATAGAGACAGCACTGGCTGGGAATGGACTGGCTCTGCAGAGAGGCAGCATCTCTATACAGATAACAATTCAATTGGGTTGAGGGATTCAGTTGTTAGAGCGATGCTTGAATGTGCACTCCGGTGTCTTCTGAACATGTCAGACATGAGTTTGGTTCATTGTTCATTGTCCATTTTGCTTAAGGCTAATACATTTTCTCTCTTTTCATAGCTGTTATGTTTACATTAATTGAGGTACATTTTGATAGCCTGGCCACTCCCACTTAGATATCCTTTCACAAAGTTTTTACAAGGTTTTACCAGGCTCTCATCAAGTCACATCTCATGTATTTCCATATAATAATGTTGAAGTAACATAAATGTCATCCATTGCAATCCTCCTTTTAGTTTCTCCTTCTCATTCAGCTTCAAGTGGAAGTCAATGCATTGCGCACACACACACACACACAGTGGAAAAACTATGCTGTTTGGGGTAAGCTCAAAGTCAATATGATGTAAAGTAGCCTTTATGACCTTGTACTCGTGGCACTGGCTGGTTGCTATGTGGTGAAAATGCATCCATCGCACTGCCCTGTCAACTGTCCTGTCCCTTATGATGAAGTTGGTTCTGTCAGAGGTAAACATGGCAAAATGACTGTAATAACATGTTTATATGTATGCCTTTCTTTCATAAAGAAATCAGTGGAGTGGCATTCCTTCCTGTGATGAAAATCTGAAAATGTAATTGTCAAACTGTTGGATCATGCATCGAAAATGGTTTATTTACTTATCAATTAATATTTAATTATTCAGACACTGATGGTATGCACTCCCTCCCCTGTCTGCCAAAGGCATCTTGCCAGAGCTCTGTATCATTTATTAGAGGTATAGAGAGGAGACTTGCATTTGCATTCAAGACAACGGACAAACATGAAATTAAATGAAAACGCAGAGCAATAGTGGCCTTCCCCACGGTCTGTATCATTCTGATACCTTTGCACTGAATTAAACCATACAGCGCCTTTATAGTTTACTTAATGAACAGTACAGGATGGACCCGTAGTATGTGTCTGTCAAGTATATAGCTAGCCTACCAAAAAAACAAGATAGCTAAAAAGGTATAAAAGCCCAATTATCTTCTGAGACTGTGAGGAAAGGAAATTAGTTTAATCCTTTATGTCTCAGGGTTTATTCTTTACATCTGTGTTGATTTTACCAAATGATCTGTTCCATAATCCACACAAATAGTTACAATTGAATAGTAAACTGAAACAAGGACCATTTTCCTAAATATCACACATGATTATCCACAATTGAAAGATTGTTGGGTGGGTTGACTCCAATGGCCACTTGGTGGAGCTGTTGAGTTGGCAGAGAAGGATGGTTGGACTGAAGGGAGAGAGGGAACAGGTTACAAAGTAAAGTGTTGGCTTGACAAAAGGAAGGGGAATGGACAAACTGAACAAGAGGAAAGGGGACACAAAACAAAGGATAAAAACACATGCCAAATGGCAAGCGAGTCTTGATAAAAATAGATGAAATTTATCTCAAAAGAGATATTCTTGAACTGCTGTCTAATACTTGTGTCGGAACTCTGCCCAATTAATTATACTGTTAATTCTACGCACCAGTTTCTAATTTCTTCAGGTTGGGGCTTATTGGTAATCTAATAATTTCACTGGACCAACCAACCAAGTATCATTGAACAAGTTTCATGTTAGTGTACCATATTCTGCATGCAAAGTGCATTCAGTAAGCCCACACAACTGGGCTGTAGATTGAGTTATATGTCAGGATATCTTATACTGGATGTTTCATTTTGTCTGCGTGCCTATGGAAATAACATCACATTTTCTCCACCTCCTCTCACATTAAAAGGGTGATCCGACAGAATTCATCCTCTTACATTATATCGTCTTCTTCTCATACCAAGTGCCTTTTTGTTGAGTGTTGTTTTGTTGTCTTGCATTTCGAGAGGTGCATTGCAATTATACTAAGATTTTGTTCATTGTTTCTATGGTAACTGTGCTGCATGATTTTATTGAGGGATGAGGTGATTCTTTAATTCTTTTCCCTTGATTCCATTTCCAAGGCCAGGATTTTTCCTTCATTTGTGTGATGAAGATAGTGGGCAGAAAACAGTAACATTTTCACTCTGCCCTCGGCATGTTGTGATTGCATCCAGTTAGAAATTATTTTGGAGTAGAGTGTGAGTCTCTGTGTGTTCATAAACATTCATGAAGCTCCACATAAATCTATTTGTCTCCCTCTTAATTTCTTTCTCTCTCTCCTCTTTCTCACCCAATCATACCATAGTAAAATTAACTGTTGAACACCTACAGTACATGACCAGGAAGATGTCAATCACCGTTATGAGAGGTTTAGAGGTTTAATTAGATTAAGTACATGCTCTTGCATAATATTATTTTGGCAGAACCATAGCTTAATGACCAGAGGCTATACAAAGAGTAAATTTTGGATTGCTGTACACACACATTAGAGAACAGCACACATTACATTTTCTGGGTCCTTGCACATGGTTGCATGCAAAAGACAATGCACCAAGAAAGCAACACTTAAATGAAAGGAAGATATGTCTTAGTAAAAGGATGTTAAACTAGCATAACACATAGTAAGATTTAACCTCTTTTTCTCTGATTTTCTTTAGTCAATGAAGCTGGACACCACTACTGATTCCTGGAAAGGGATCAAGATTTGCTCTGCAAAGAGCTTTACTTTTAATCAGATGCACTCTTGTGTTTTACGTCTTTTACTTATGGTCTTTTTTTTATTTTGTCCTTGTTTATTTACTATTTTCTATTATTATTTGCTTCCATTTATGTAAAGCACATTGAACTTCCCTGAGTATGAAATGCAATAAACTTGCTTTGCCTTGCCTTGCCAGTATTGGTCAATAAGAAACTGTAGAAGAATTCAACCATAACAAATAATCAGCATGACATAAATGAGACCAAAGCCTGGATTACAAAAAAAAAAGTTTGCCAGGCGATTTGAATGTGCGGCTTTCTTGCATTCCCCACTGAGAGTATAATGAGAAGAGGGTTTGTTAAGTCTCTCGAGCTGTTCCATGAGTGGGAAGCTGATCCTAGCACTCTTTAGTCCAGCCTCCCCAAAGTGGCATCAGTTTTCTTAAACAAACAAAAAGCAAAGGTACAAGCTTGATACAAAGGGCTTTGATTATCAGTGGCACAGCAATGGGTGTGTTATCATAACTCTTTGAGAAGATAGAAGATTTAAATGTAAGTAAGTGATTCATTGTAAATAAAGCCCAAATTATCAAATTATGAGGTATTGTTGCTGTGTTCCATGGTATTTGAAAACCACTAACAGATTAAAATATGACCATTACAAAAAGCTTGTAAAAATATTCCTAGTTGGATGGAGAGAGACATAGAGATAGAGCCGTACCGCTTGTACTAAGCCTCCGACTGTCACATAGCACTGAATGCTCTCTTGTCCATATTGAATCTGTTACATATGCCATTCTATTGCATCATGTACTGTAGCAGAACAACAGGAGCGACAGAAAGAAAATGGAAACGACATCTGACAAAAGTTCTACTCCAAATGGGGCACAATTGCACAGCACTGCTTCGCCTACATCCAGTTAAGACATCTAATTGAAATCATTATAATAAAACTGATTTTGTCGCTTAGACTTCAATGAGAATTTTATGTTAAAGCAACACCAAAGAACTTTCCCTCTGTCGCACGCACACTATTTGTTTATCCAGCACCGGCTTTGCCAATAACGATGTCCACAGACAAGGTAGAATATTTTGCATGACTTATAAAAGTACGATGTATTGCGACATCAGATGCAAGTCAAATTTGTAGTTCCTTATGTCTCATTCCATCAAACTACAGATCCGCTACCCGATCTGGCAAACTTGCATAGTGCGGTTATAGCCGATAGAGGGCCGCGAAGCGAATGCAGAATTGCCGTTCACCCTGTTACGAGTTGATGAACCACTGAAACGATTTTGGAAACATTATTTTAAGGTAGAAAAAACTCTTTGGTGTTGCTTTAATTTAAGAGAAATATCTCAAGAAGTGTAACTTTTTTAAAGATGAAAAAATGCATTACCCATATGCCCTCTACAAGCCCTGCACAACAATGTTTCAACAAAATTTATATTGACAGATATCTAGATAGACAGATAGAAGGATGGATGGATAAATTAATCAAAAATTCCTTGTAGAGCCCCTGCAACTGATGCACACACTGTACATTCAATGGCCTCACACAAAATGTGAAACATACATGTTATATAGTAGGTTTGTAATGATCAGACATTCAGGCTGGGGGCCTATATTTCAGTCTGTGTGTGTTTACCAGAGGCGGATTGTCCATTTAAGCCAGTAGTTACTAGAAAGAAACATAGAAATACACAAAAACAACACGTGTTGATTCACTGGCACATGCATGTCTTGAGATGTCAGCATGCTTTGGCAGTTTGGCATGCTTCTGGACACTGGGGGCATTTCAAATTTCAAATCACATTAACTGTGAACTTTCACATCATGAGATATTGGCACAAAATAGTTTTGGCTGCTAAACTTTCATTGGCCGTTGGTGGCCTTTTTGTTGATTGGGGAAATTAATCTTTACAACATGTGAGCAAATGTGGCCAGGTGTAAGCATATCAAATTCCAAATTCATAGCTGAAGTGGTTCTTGAGATATATAAATATGCAGAGCCATATCTATACAGCTCTATACATATGTAAATTGTAGCGCCCCCTATAGATGAAATCTCATGGCGTGCGTCCAGAGGTTGTCATACACAATCCTACCTGTCAAATTTCTTGCCACAAGGTAATGCCGAAATGAAGTGCCCTATTTTTTTGCAATGTGGCACTACACCACGAATGTTATGAGTTTGAATCCAACATGCCACACCAATTTCATCATTATTATGAGTTCACTAGTTCGCCCGTCGGCATTATTGCTATACTGAGTGTATAAGCTAAGTGCGTGTTTGGCATGGTAGCTGGCCGTGGTCATGGAATGCCTGAAGCGGAGATCGCGATAGAGCGATGGCCGCTTGCACCCCCCAGTGTAGGGAGGATGCATAACTGGGCTATCAGTGAAATGGAGGAGTAGGGGGAGGAGGAGGGATAATTTTGCGAGCGCCGCAGTGTGTGACGTATGGATAAGGAGGCTGGCTTAAATACCCTGGCGGCGGAAGACAGGTGAGTTAATTGCTGTCAATCATCCCTAAGGGCTCTTCCCGAACTTTGTTTAGAAAACATCATTTCACTAGTTCGCCAGTCGGCATGATTGCTATACTGAGTGTATAAGCTAAGCGCGTGTTTGGCATGGTGACTGGCCGTGGTCATGGAATGCCTGAAGCGGAGATCGCGATAGAGCGATGGCCGCTTGCACCCCAAAAGAGCAGAAAGGAAGGCCAATACCGAAATTACATTAGCGCTTGCTTAGCAAGTCATAGATCCACTAGATGGAGTGGATGTACAGTAGGACTGATAGGCATCTGTGGACCAACGGCTCAGTATTTGATTGCTGCTCTGATAGGCCAATGCATGCAGCTGTAGTAGCAGCTCCCATCCTAAATGCAAAGAGTAGCGGTCTGCGGGAACCAGATTTGACAAGGATATATATTAGAGTCTGGAACCTGTCACGAGTGATGGGTACCCTTCATCTGAGATGAAGAGCGGGCTAGTAGGCGATGCTTGAGCTGACCGATATGAGATGTAGTGTGATGGGTATGAAAGCTGAGGATCTGAGGCAGAGTTGGATATGAATATGGAGTGTCCTTTTCGGAACTGATCGGTTTAGTCTGATTGGTAGTAAACGTAATTGTGTCCTGGTCTAACTCTCAAGATCTGCCATCGGGAATGAAATGAGACGAGGGGCATGTAGACTCACTACATCTCAGCAGCCCAAAGGAGGCCTGTGATGGAGGATGTGGATATGATGGAGGGTGAATCAGAGTGCTGTGACATGAACCCTTTGCGAAGTATAGTGTGGCAAGCGGCAAGTACGCGTTGCGTGGGTCCTGGAGCTCGATGTAGCTTTTGCTGCATGGGTCTTTGGGCTCAGCGAAGCCGTTGTAGCAGGGTTGCAGGAACTCAGCGGAGCAGTTGCTGCGTGGTTCTTGGAGCTCATCGAAGCCGTCGTTGCATGGGTCTTGGGGCTCAGAGTAGTTGTTGCTGCATGGTTTGCGAGCACTGCAGCGTGTGACGTATGGATAAGGAGGCCGGCTTAAATACCCTGGCGGCGGAAGACAGGTGAGTTAATTGCTGTCAATCATCCCTAAGGGCTCCTCCCGAACTTTGTTTAGAAAACATCATTTATACAAGAGAAAACTGCTTCTGTTTTACCCAGCTTGGTTTTTGGGGGATGCAGTGTGGGGGAAAGTGGCCTCCGGGAACCAAAAGCTTCTATTCTTTATCAGACCAGTGGGGCTACATGGCCATTAAGTTTCATGTGCCTGACCATCGACCGAAACTTGTTGGGGGAAAAAAAGCAAAAAACAAAAAAGCCTGACAAAACCTGCGACTGCACTGCGTTAGGTAGGCCTGACCTCAGGTAAGCTTTCTCACTGACTTTAATTAGACCTGCTGGTAGAGCTGCTTTTAACTGACCCATTCCCTTCACATGTCTTGGAATGTGTGAAAGTATGTGCACTATCAGCCAATTAACGCTGGATTTTTTTTTTCCTTTTCATAATGAATACTACTTGTGTCAAATGGAGGAAGAGAAAAAGCAAGAAAGAGAAAGACTGTGGAACAAACTGAAACTGAGGGGACTGCCACTTTTGCATTTCTGTTGAGTATGGTGTTCAGCATGGTTGGTGGAGGTAGTCTTACTCAGGTTACTCTTTCACTTCTGTCTCTCTTCACATAGTTACAGTTGAAATGAAAGTTGACTGGTATTTACCAAACACTTTTTATCCAAAGCAACACAGACTCACAACGATGGGTTTGGAAATTGAACCCAGGCCGACCAATTGTCAGGTGACGGCATTAGCCCTGTTATTTTAGTCAACACTAAACAATATCTACGTCAACAAAAAAGCTAAAGCTGAAACCTGGTGCTCTTGCCGGAACTGGTCCAATTAGAGATCACAGACATGCTAAGAGAATTCAGCGAGAAAATAAAAGAACACTCAGACGATCCGCTCTTCTGCATGGGTGAAGTGAGGAGTCGCCATGGCGCTTCTCCTCCTGAAATGAAACAAAACTGCAACTAATTAAAATCAACATGGATCTGGGCTCTTTGTGTCTGACCGTGCATGACTGCTAATTAGAAATGTATCAAATTAGAGGTATATAATGATGCGAGATTCAAGGAGCATCACTGGAGTGCAGTGACACAGTGCGGCTCCAGGTTTTGGATGGATACCCAAAGTAAGAATAACCCCCCATGCCACTCCCTCCTTTAATTCAAAACCACAGTAAATATCCTTATGTGTTGTAAAGGAGAGATGATTCAAATTGAGTTGTTTTTTTTATTATTATTATGAAATGCAGCTTGCGTGTGATTAATGAGATCGACCAAAATTGCCTCTTGATTATTATGAAAGTTTTTTGTGGGACAGATGTTCCAGAAGTGCTGTTGCAGCTGATCTACCAGCAGAGGAATATGCACCAGATGGAGGAGGCTGGTTTCCGTGAGATCTCTGAATTCACTCTGGGGAGAGTTAGAGTGGATGAATTGGACCACGGACTCCATGAGCCAGTTCCATACAAATGTGCGTATTGAAAAATGAACAACCAACAAGCCAAAATTAGGATTTTATTGGAAAAGCCATAGCTAAAGGCCTTTGATGTAAATAGTGTGAGAGGTGCGATGATGCCTTAAGGCCATTGGGAGCATGATGCAATGTCACACATCCTGCAAAGAAAACCTTCATCATAGCTGTGGAAACTCAGAGGTGAAAACTACCCACCCAAAATGATCCTTCCATGACATTTCTTACCCTTGTTAGGTTGTCTGAAGCATGTGAGTAATGTCTGATGCATGTATTTAATATCTTACCAATCGATTCCAATACAGTTGTATTACTTGCAATGAGTGTAGTACTCCATGTTAATAGCCTAGAAATCTAGACGCACCCTAGCGGCAGCAAATTACATTTGCTTCCAGGGCTAGTCTAGCAACTCTCCGTTGGCTTGTGAGCTCAAAAATTTAACTTCTATCAGGCCAATCAAATCGTGTATAGAGGCAGAGTTGTAACGGTTTGGCTTGAATTCCCTGCTACTTGAAAACAAAGGAGATGGATGTTGCTGTTGGCCAACAGTGTGACACGAGTTAAGCTTGTTTTAAGATGGCAAAAGTTTGAACTAGCCAACTAGCTCTGCTGGTGGGAAAACGCATGGGACAGCGCTGTCCTATTGTGTGCAGAGGGAATTTGAAAGACAACCGATTATCCCGCCCCTCGGACTGAGCACTGCGAACGGTGAGTGCCCAGACCCTACATTTTAATGTGAGTCTGGCTCGTCAGGCTACCATGTTAAGGCAATCAGAAAATAATGTTTACATTGCAGCCTCTCATTTGGAATATTGTCTTAATTGGGTTAATATTGGAACATTAATGTCCATAATAAACATACTCAGTGTTAGCAACAAATCAGCAAGTTTCAAAGTATGACCAGCACTGACAAGTTAAGTGGCTCAACACACAATTGAAAATAAGTTTAAATGGAATGCTTATCTATTCTATTATAATAAAATCTATACTGCAAATGAAAACATGATATAGCCCAACATGTCCTCTGGTTACCATATTCTGGATGTACATTTTTCACATACATGTCCTCTGCTTACCATATATGTTCTTCATGTACACCTTTCACACATGTACAGGTTTCATTACAAATGTAGAGCAGTAGTGGTAGTGTGCACATCCCCACCGGTGAGGTGCAGGACAAAAGGGGACACAACTTAAATTAATGAGGTGCCCACACTCTGCTATTACTCCCATACGGTTATTGTGCTGCAACGTTTCGGCCCTGCTGGGTCTTCCTCAGGCAAATGGCATTCAACAGTGGCTCAAGCATAATGTAGAGCACAGAGTCAGACTGCATCAGCTGAGCTCATTCAAACTAATTACCAAGGCCTTGATGGGCCTAAGTACCACCTTTACCATAGTGATAAAATAACATATACACAATATACACTCAGAAAATGGAAAAATGGCCAACACCCTAACTTACGAAATAACATTATTTGCTACATAATCTCACATTGACATTATTTGTCACATTAGACCAATCCCACACACTATATCATAAGAAAAGACATTATAGAAAAGGCTTTATATCAAATTCTTCATTTAAACCGTTTGGAGACACTGTGTTGAGGTAATAAATCCAAAAAGTTTCTCTCTGAAGAAGCCTTTTATCAAGATTGGCCCCTCTTGGAGGGTTCTTTCACATTCCACCCCAACATATCTCACTATGCATGTCCCCCGTTCGTCCCCGCGCACAATGATTAGTGAACATAGGAGCAGCATTAGAACGGGGAACGAGCGCAGTCCCATAGCTGCCCACTTTAAGTGAGCTGGTCACAATGTTAGCGCATTGAGATATGTTAAGATATGTGTACCAACTCATACACATCCACACAATAGACATTTAATGCATTATACATGTCAGGATATATAATGCATCAGTTATCCCAATCACACAAGGACACACACACCCACAGTAATGCGTGCACGCACACACACACACACACACACACACACACACACACACACACACACAATCTGAGTAGGACTGCACACATTCAGCTCTGTGTGAAGGGATGTCCCCTCTGTGACAGCCCTGTCCTTGCGTGGCACTCGTGTCAGATCACATTAGTACCCAAGATCCCTTAACTTCTCAACTCCCCAGGGGGATGAACAGGCATATTCCACCTTGCCCAAACACCCCCCACCCCACCCCTCATTCATCCACAACTAACTCATAAATCTACATGCACCAACCAGTAGAATGATATCATGGACCCCCCCCCCGCCCTTCCTCCATCATCTCTACTCACCTCAATAAATATACTGCTGAGCCATCCACCCCTTCTCCTGTCTCCTCTGCCCCCAGATGACCCACAGGCCACTGCTTTGAGAAGACCTCTGTGTGTCTGTGTGTGTGTGTGTGTGTGTGTGTGTGTGTGTGTGTGTGTGTGTATGCTTCTGAATGTGCATTCCTCTTTTACTATTGGATTTTTTTTTCATCAAGACAGCATTTTGGAGCATGAGATCATGAAGAGAATGAATTCAACACAGGTTCTTATCGGGGGGGGGGGGGGTTGAATGCCCCCCCCCCCCCCCCCCCAATAATACAGTGAGGGAAAAACAGGAAGTATAATGACATTTCCACGTCTACAGACACAGTGTTTGATGGATTACTCAAGGCTGTCTCTCCGTCTGTCTGGAGCATCGCATGAGGAGAGAGAGGGGAGGAACACCAGTCGGAATTGCTTTTGGTATCTGTAAAAGGACTTCTCAGAAGACACACACACAAAAACTCAAACTTAGGGTGAATAGCCAAATGGTTATTGCCTGGCATGGGTTGCTTATTTGTTGCTTGTCGTTTATTGCATTTTTACTTGTCATGTACTACCATTTATGTGATTAAATATATGTGGCTGCCCACACTTATCTTTCATTTAATCACCTCCACAATTCAAGTACATCCAGATTCCTATGTGGAGAGTGAACCTAGCCTGGTTCTACCATACATACCCTCGTATATTTCATCAGGGCTGGCAGAAGGCAATCCTGCACCCTGGGCGAAATAGGAATATGTCACCCCCATGTTCATAGACTGTGTGCCACTTTCGACTGTGTGCTACCTTCACAGAAGCCCCTGGCTGCAGCGTGTAGATCGGGGCTGGTTTCAATGTGGGGGAGCTCAACATGGCTACTTTCCAGCACTACTGGACCGCAAGGAAAGATAAAAAAAATGTTGCGGGACAATTGCGACCAGGCCTCACGGAAAAAATGGTAGCCTACAATTAAGCAATTAGGCTTTTCACGTAACATAAACATATTATTATTACAGGCTATTATACAGAAATCGGACTACCTATTTAATATGATGCCATCTGTTAGGTGTGCATTTAAACGTGACATTAGCAACGCATTTCAAGTGTCGCAGTCTCATATCACCCCGCGATAGGACCATCTTATTGCGGGGAAACGAGCTCATTGCACGACCTGATTTACCTTATTACATTGTCGTCCCTCTGCTACGTTCCACTGCTACTGTAGCAACCTGTCGATTCAGGCTGAAGATCAGCACCCATACTTGGGAGAAAAGTTTTTCAACCTGTGCACTTTTCTGTATTCTGCAGCACTATGCTTTGAACGCCTCATTCATGACATTCATTCATTTAACCGATATCATTACTGGCGGGGCCCAGAATTGTTGTCTGTCATAGGGCCCAAATATTCTAGAAGCGCCTCTGGTCTGGTTTATGGCATATGTCAGCTTACTGTATTAGCATTGTATTGCATGTGTTGCCTCACAGTAAACATTATTTGAAATACAAATCAACAAACAATGTGTGGTGTATGATCATGCATAATGTCTCTCTATTAGATCAAGCAAACAGTGCTGCTACTCTCATCGAATCAGCTCCCCCAAACTTCAGTTTTTTGAGTGCTACCAGAGCAAATAAAAGAGGTGGGGGGATAGCCACAAGCCTCAAGCCTCAAGACCTCAAGACGTCTTTTCAGTGCAATCAGTCGTCATTCGGTGACTTTACTTCATTTGAATATCTGTGTGCATGCATTAAGTCTTCTCCTCAGATTTTATTACTGACAATTTACAGGCCTCCAAAACATTCAGCTAAAGTTTTTCTTGAAGAGCTAGGTGAACTGCTATCAGTTGTTTGCATAGAGTATGACTGTCTTATTATATCAGGGGATCTAAACTTGCATGTGGATAATCCTGAAAACAATTATGCCAAGGAATTCATTGCACTAATCGATACTTTCTCCCTAACACAGCATGTACAGGGGCCAACACACTCTCTCGGCCTTTGTTCTTTGATGTGTCTATGTCCCCACACACTCAAAACACAGCTATGATGGTAAAATGGAGAATCATAAATGATCAGACAAGTGCTCTCTTTGAGCAAGCACTTTCACTAAAGTCAAGTCAACTGTCAGACTCTGAAGACTTATTTGATCACTTTAATGCAAAAATGGCAAACATTATGGATGACATTGCTCCATTACAATTCAAGAAAGTTAAGGACAAACAGAAAGCACCATGGAGGCAAAATCCAGCAGTTAAACTTCTAAAAAGAGAGTGTAGGAAGACTGAAAGAAAATGGCGTAAATACAAACTTCAGATCCACTATGAAATCCATAAAGAGATGCTCCGCACATATAACTCTGAAATATGCAAAGCAAGACAGTCTTTCTTTTCTAACATTATCAATAGAAGTTCAAATAACACTCGTATTCTATTTTCAACTGTTGATAAGTTAACAAATCCCCCCTCACAATTAGCGCCTGAACTTCTCTCAACTAATAAATGCAATGAGTTTTCATCTTTTTTTAAAGGTAAAATTGACAAAATCAGACTCAACATATCTGCTCAATTACAAATTCAACAACCTGAACTTCCAGCAACAAACAGAGGGAAACTAAACTTGATGTCAGAGTTCAGCTTGATAGACTACGAAACACTTGAAAAAACGGTACAGAATCTCAGCCCTTCCACATGTGTCTTAGACACTCTGCCTACCAATTTCTTCAAAACTGTTTTTCACCTCATAGCGGCGGATGTCCTTCAAATTGTAAATGTATCATTGCTGTCTGGCACTTTTCCTAAGTCACTGAAAACAGCTGTTGTAAAGCCACTTCTCAAGAAGAATAACCTGGATGCCTCCATGCTAAACAATTACAGGCCCATATCCAATCTACCTTTTATTGGCAAAATTATTGAAAAAGTAGTCTTTAATCAATTAACCACCTTCCTAACATCAAATAGGTATTTTGATTACTTTCAGTCTGGTTTTCGGGCAAATCACAGCACTGAAACAGCTCTCATTAAAGTTTCCAATGACATACGCCTCAACACAGATTCAGGTAAAACATCAGTCCTAGTGCTACTGGACCTTAGTGCAGCATTTGACACTGTTGATCACAATATTTTACTACACAGACTAGAACACTGGGTTGGATTTACAGGCATAGTTATCAGCTGGCTAAAATCATATCTACAAGAAAGGAGCTTCTTTGTTGCCATCGGAAACTGTACCTCAACACCAACGTCCTTGACCTGTGGTGTTCCCCAGGGGTCGATCTTGGGGCCACTATTATTCAACCTCTATATGCTCCCACTTGGACAAATCATTCAAAATAATTTGATTTCATATCATAGCTATGCAGATGACACACAAATTTACTTAGCTCTATCACCAAACAACTATGGTCCTCTTGAATCTATGTGTCAGTGTATAGAACAAATCAACACCTGGATGTCTCAAAATTTTCTTCAGCTGAACAAAGAAAAAACTGAAGTAATTATATTTGGTAAAAATGAGGAAAGACTTAGGGTTGCCACTCTCCTTGACACAAAAGGGTTGAAGGCAAAGGATACTGTTAAAAACCTTGGTGTATTAATTGACAGTGATCTAAATTTCAACAGCCACATGAAAGCGATAACTAAATCAGCTTTTTACCACCTCAAAAATATTGTCAAACTCAGAGGGCTGATGTCAAAACATGACTTAGAAAAACTCATTCATGCATTTATCTCCAGCAGGGTTGATTACTGCAATGGACTGTTCACAGGCCTTCCTAAAAAGACTATTAAACAGCTTCAGGTGATACAAAATGCAGCAGCTAGGACTCTAACAAAAACTAAAAGAACTGACCACATTACTCCAATTCTTAAGTCCTTGCACTGGCTTCCAGTAAGTCACAGAATTGACTTTAAAGCACTATTGCTTGTTTATAAATCAGTAAATGGAGCAGGACCTAAATACTTGTCAGACATGCTTCAGCAGTACACACCTTCTCGTCCTCTCAGGTCCCAGGTGAAAAACCTGCTAGTAAAACCTACAGTTAGAACTAAACATGGTGAAGCAGCTTTTAGCTGCTATGCGGCTCAGCTGTGGAACCAACTTTCGGATGACATTAAAAAGGCCCCAACTGTAGCCAGTTTTAAATCTAGACTTAAGACCAAACTGTTCTCAGACGCTTTCTGCTAACTGTGCCGAGTTACAAATTCTGAATCTGCCTCGATAATTATTCTACTTTGTCTTTTATTACTTTTTTTACTACTTTTGCCTTTGTTTTTGCTTACTAATTATTCTTTATTTTTAAATGATTTTACCTTGTGTTTTATGTTTTCTTTTTATTATGATCTTTACCTTTTAACTATTCTTTGACTATATTGCCCTTCTATGCTTTTATTTGTTATTATCGTTTGGTTTTGTTTATGTAAAGCACATTGAATGACCTCTGTGTATGAAATGTGCTATATAAATAAACTTGACTTGACTTGACTTGACTCTATAAAACACTGAATTCAATAATTTCACAAGTAAAGCAAGACGTTCATTCAGACAAGTCATTAAGTCCCAAACAAAAGACACAGACAAGACAAAAAGTGAAGGGAGACAAAAGAGAAACAAAACCATTTTCAACCGTCCTTGGAATGTCAACTGGAAACATTATTGAAAGGGTCATGTTTTGTCAGAAGCAGTGAAATTTAATTAAAAACGAACTGCTCTCAGCCAGTAACATTCATTGCAACCTCACCTCAGATTCAACTCCAGCTTAGCCCAATCTAACCCCTGAAAACTTTCTTCCCCACATCCTCTCGGGCTGTGAAACTTAATCAATCAAATGGACTTTGCTCGGGGGCCCCTGAGTTCCGCTGGCCCTGCCTGAGAAGGAAGAGGGTTAAGAGGAGAGTCCGGCAACGATCCCCGGGGTGGACGCGACAGATCTGTTAGCCTGACGGCCTGTTGGCCCTGCAGATGTCACCCGGCTATTATCCTGGAGCGGCCATCTGCCAGCCGGTCCTGGTGGGCGCGGCCACTTTGCCTAGCGGGCTCCGTCTGAGTGACAGGATCCATGCTGCTTGCCGCTCCCAAGCCGTCCTTCCCCCTCCACCTGGCCTGACCACGCACTGATGGTGGATGTTGAGGTACACAGGCAAAGGTAAGAGGAGGATGTGAGTGTGTGCGAATCAGTGAATTAAGTGGGTCCGTGTACACACACACACACACACAATTACATTACATTAAATTTTTAGCCAAAGCGACTTACATATGTCAACTATATTACAAGGGATTGCATTGTCCCCAGAGCAACTTGGGGTTAAGTGCCTTGCTCAAGGGCACAACGGTGGAAGCCGGGACAACTTTCAGGCTACTGCACGCTAGCCCAGTTCCTTAACCGCTACACTACCACCGCCCCACATAGTCATACATAGTTATTTCTAACACATACATACACACACACACACACACACACACACACAGTCATACATAGTTTAGTTATTTCTAACACACACACACACACACACACACACATACACACACACTTATCTGTGCTCTTACTGTAATCCACCTTTGCTGGACTCACTGAACTGTCTGCCTTCTCTGCACTGGTTCTATGGGGAAACAGAGTAGGCTATTGCCAAACTGACCTCAGACCAGCCAGCTGAGGGATACAGGGATACAGAAGCCTCAACTCAGTATCAGCTTGAAAGGTGAGGGAAAGGTAAGCTCTCAGTGGTTTATATCTTGATGTGTCTGGTTACCTTTGCATTTAGTTTGCATGAATCTAGTGACCCTGACACTGGAAATGTAAACAAATAAAAAATGCATGACACAACAATACATGCAGAGAACATACTGATTTTTTGAGGAAGTCTTATTTATCAAAGTTGTTTATATTTTTGAAAATATCTTAACTGAAATACTGATTTATTAACTGAAAGTTAAACGTTTGATAAAAGTTTGATAACTCCCACTGTCGTTTAGAGTTAATTCTCCTACGGTTGTCATCAGAAATATATTGTGATTATATATATTCTCATTTGTAATTTACATTTGAGACCCCTGAAACTGACGAACCAAGGAGCAATGTTGGGCGCACACCAGGACCAGCTACAGCACCTCACCGACTCAGTTGGACAACTCCTTGACTCTGTGCAACATCTGGAGAATCGTCTGCCAGGACCCTCACCAGCCCCGACACGAGCTGCTCCGCCTGGACCACAGTGAGACCTCCAGACACCAGGCCATGAACCCAAGATCCCTGCACCTCAACGCTATGATGGTCGCTCTGGTGGGTGCAAGCCATTTCTGACCCAGTGCTCACTGATATTCCAGCTCCAGCCCTATTCCTTTGCCACAGAGGCCTCCAGGGTCGCCTATATAATTACCTTACTGTCTGATAGAGCCCTACAGTGGGCCACAGCCTTAGTGGAGAAGGAATCCCCAATTATCGAAAGTCTAGATGTGTTCACCCATAATCTCAGTCAAGTCTTCGACCATCCCGTAAGTGGGCGTGAGGCTGCCAGACGACTCCTAGACCTACGTCAGGGACCACAGATGGTGGTTGACTATGCCATTCAATTCAGGACCCTAGCAGAGGAGACTGGATGGGAAGAGGAGGCCATGATCTCAACCTTTTACCATGGACTGGCAGAGGGGATCAAGGATGAGCTGTCTACTCGAGACTGGGGCTATGACCTGGAGGCACTTATCACCCTGGCCATCCGTATTGACAAACGCCGCCTGGAACGCCTAAGAGAACGAGGTGGCAAAAGTCTGGCATCCAGTGGCCTGTATCCACCAATCCTGTCACCCGCAGTTCCCCAGACACCTCCGGAAACACCACTGACCGCAGAGGAGCCTATGCAACTGGGAAGAACTCGTCTGTCTCAGCAGGAACATCAGAGACGTTGGCGAGAGGGAAGATGCCTCTATTGTGGGGCTGCCGACCACCTCCATCTCCAATGCCCAGAGCTGCAGGGAAAAGCCAGAGCTCCTCAGGGAACTGGGAAGCCCTGAAGAGCGGAGCCATACTCCTGTCCAGGTCAGTGTCTGGGTTGCATTTACATGTGATACTAAGATGGGGGGGATTCTCAGACCAAACAAGCTTCAATTACTGCCCTTGTTGATTCTGGAGCTGCAGAGAACTTTTTAGACTTGTCGTGGGCCTTGAAATTGCAATTACCTATAGAGTTAAACCCATCTCCACGTTTGGTGCAGGCTATTGACGGGAAACCTATTGGCACTGGTAGATTAACCTACCGTACTAAACCAGTTCAGCTATGTATTGGGGACCATTGGGAGACTATCCAGTTTCAGTTACTTGACTCACCAATGGATCCTATGATTCTGGGCTATCCCTGGTTGTGTACACATGAACCTCAGTTCTCTTGGTCCACAGGCTCTTTAACTCTCTGGGGTCCTAATTGTGTCTCATCTTGTGTCGAAGCTCAGAAGGTGTGTTATGCTCAAATAGAGGAAGCCCGTGTCCAATCAGCTCCAGAATAGTGTGGACCCCAGACCCTGTTTAGAGATACCTGGATTACCAGAGCAATACAGAGATCTGTCTATGGTTTTCAGCAAGGCCAAAGCCTCAGTGCTGCCATCACATCATCCCTATGATTGTGCTATTGATCTACTTCCCGGCACTATGCCACCTAGGGGCAGACTATATTCCCTCTCTCCCCCAGAGAAGCTGGGCATGGAGGAGTACATTAGGGATGCACTTAAGACTGGCTTTATCAGGCCATCTAGGTCTCCTGCAGGGGCAAGTTTCTTTTTCGTAGGAAAGAAGGACGATGGACTCCGTCCCTGCATAGACTACAGAGGCCTTAACAAGATTACCATCAAGGATCGGTATCCTCTTCCCTTGATGTCGTCTGCTTTTGAACAACTGCGCGACGCTACCATCTTCACTAAACTGGACCTGCGTAGTGCCTACAACCTGGTGCGTATAAGGGAAGGGGATGAATGGAATGACCGCATTCATCACCACTAGTGGCCACTACGAATACCTGGTGATGCCCTTTGGATTGGCCAACAGTCCCGCTGTCAAGCATTTATAAATGATGTATTATGAGACATGTTGAACCAATTTGTGTTTGTTTAT